>NC_092152.1:90529045-90581545 GCF_045791955.1 Oncorhynchus clarkii lewisi
TAGATTAGTACTGTATACAGACAGAGAGACATGATAGATTAGTACTGTATACAGACAGAGACATGGTAGATTAGTACTGTATACAGACAGAGAGACATGGTAGATTAGTACTGTATACAGACAGAGAGCCATGGTAGATTAGTACTGTATACAGACAGAGAGACATGGTAGATTAGTACTGTATACAGACAGAGAGACATGGTAGATTAGTACTGTATACAGACAGAGACATGGTAGATTAGTACTGTATAGTGATGTTCTATACAGACAGAGACATGGTAGATTAGTACTGTATACAGACATGGTAGATTAGTACTGTATACAGACAGAGACATGGTAGATTAGTACTGTATACAGACAGAGAGACATGGTAGATTAGTACTGTATAGTGATGTTCTGACCGAACCCTGACCCTGACCGGACCCTGACCGGACCCGGACCCTGACCGGACCCTGACCGGACCCTGACCAGACCCTGACCCTGACCCTGACCGGACCCGGACACTGACCGGACCCTGACCGAACCCTGACCGGACCCGGACCCTGACTGGACCCGAACCCTGACCGGACCCTGACCCTGACCGGAACCCTGACCCTGACCGAACCCTGACCCTGACCGGACCCTGACCGGACCCGGACCCTGACCGGACCCTGACCGGACCCTGACCAGACCCTGACCCTGACCCTGACCGGACCCGGACACTGACCGGACCCTGACCGGACCCGGACCGGACTCGGACCCTGACCGGACTCGGACCCTGACCGGACCCTGACCCTGACCGGACCCTGACCCTGACCGGACCCTGACCGGACCCTGACCGGACCCTGACCGGACCCGTACCCTGACCGGACCCTGACCCTGACCGGACCCTGACCCTGACCGGACCCTGACCGGACCCTGACCCTGACCGGACCCGGACCGGACTCGGACCCTGACCGGACCCTGACCCTGACCGGACCCGGACCCTGACCGGACCCGTACCCTGACCGGACCCGTACCCTGACCGGACCCTGACCCTTACCGGACCCTGACCGGACCCTGACCCTGACCGGACCCTGACCGGACCCTGACCCTGACCGGACCCTGACCGGACCCTGACCGGACCCTGACCGGACCCTGACCCTGACCGGACCCTGACCCTGACCCGGACCCTGACCCGGACCCTGACCGGACCCGGACCCTGACCGGACCCTGACCCTGACCGGACACTGACCCGAATCCTGACCCGGACCCTGACCGGACTCTTACGGTGGTCATGAGGGCGTTCCACGTGGAGGTGAAGACGTCGGTGTTGTTGTGTCCCTGGTAGTGTCTCTTCAGATCTCTGGTAAACTTCTCTCTGGTGAGCTGCACAATAAAGAGAATAGTGTCTTTAGGATTCTACCGAACAGTTTACGACGTCCTTTTAAAACCACAGCAACCTCTAACGGTCTCGATAACCCTTTGGCCAGAATTCTAATTGAGAATCGTTACCAGGGGCTTTACGGTGAGTTTGTTTGCTTGGACAACCCCATTACCGTAGCAACGCCACGGTACTGTTTCCCTGTTGTAGCTGATTCCTCGAAGCACTTTCAGTTAAAAGTCTCCACGACAGGCTTGTTTTGACAACCCCATTACTGTAGCAACCCCTGTAAAAGGCATCCCTCACGGTCGTCGTATCTGGGACTGATGCCTGATAGTGTAAGTACACCCTGTCCTAATACGGGCGTACCTGTATCTGGGACTGATGCCTGATAGTGTAAGAACACCCTATCCTAATACGGGCGTACATGTATCTGGGACTGATAGTGTAAGAACACCCTGTCCTAATACGGGCGTACCTGTATCTGGGACTGATAGTGTAAGAACACCCTGTCCTAATACGGGCGTACCTGTATCTGGGACTGATGCCTGATAGTGTAAGAACACCATGTCCTAATACGGGCGTACCTGTATCTGGGACTGATGCCTGATAGTGTAAGTCCACCCTGTCCTAATACGGGCGTAACTGTATCTGGGACTGATGCCTGATAGTGTAAGTACACCCTGTCCTAATACGGGCGAACCTGTATCTGGGACTGATGCCTGATAGTGTAAGTCCACCCTGTCCTAATACGGGCGTAACTGTATCTGGGACTGATGCCTGATAGTGTAAGACCACCCTGTCCTAATACGGGCGTACCTGTATCTGGGACTGATGCCTGATAGTGTAAGTCCACCCTGTCCTAATACGGGCGTACCTGTATCTGGGACTGATGCCAGATAGTGTAAGACCACCCTGTCCTAATACGGGCGTAACGTCCTGATGAGGTTACCGGATTCCAATCAGAGAGAGAAACAGAGAAACACTCACATGCTCCCGGAATACGAAGGCCAAGATGGCTGCTGCTAACTCTGCCAGGAAGATGACCAGGATGAGCAGGAAGAACTGAGGAGAGGGAGAGAGAAGAGGGACAATCAGAATAGTGACTCCATTCACTAAACACTCAATATACAGACAGAGAGATCGGATCCCCCGAGCTGACAAGGTACAAATATGTCGTTCTGCCCCCTGAACGAGGCAGTTAACCCACTGTTCCCCGGTAGGCCGTCATTGTAATATAAGAATGTGTTCTTAACTGACTTGCCAAGTTAAATACAGGTCAAATAAAAAATGTTTAAAAAAATAAGTCATAGATCTCTTCCGTTTCAGTGACCAATAATTAACACATAATTTAGTCCACTAGGTGGCACTATTTCTCATATCGTTGCACTACCTGAATAACCCCAGCGTTTTACAGCATCAAGGTACCAGCTGAGACATCTTATAGGCAACCATAATGATTAGTGTAGACGGGGTGAAGGTTCAGGAGGGAAATAGTTGTCACCTGATTGGTTTTCACGCAGTTTTATCAGCGATATCCAATTACCAGCACTGTTTTGTGTAATTTGACATGCTGACAAGCCAAGAGCGCTAAACCAAACATAATGTAGAGTAGATAACTAACCAAACATAATGTAGAGTAGATAACTAACCAAACATAATGTAGAGTAGATAACTAACCAAACATAATGTAGAGTAGATAACTAACCAAACATAATGTAGAGTAGATAACTAACCAAACATAATGTAGAGTAGATAACTAACCAAACATAATGTAGAGTAGATAACTAACCAAACATAATGTAGAGTAGATAACTGACCAACCATAATGTAGAGTAGATAACTAACCAGACATAATGTAGAGTAGATAACTAACCAAACATAATGTAGAGTAGATAACTAACCAGACATAATGTAGAGTAGATAACTAACCAAACATAATGTAGAGTAGATAACTAACCAGACATAATGTAGAGTAGATAACTAACCAAACATAATGTAGAGTAGATAACTAACCAAACATAATGTAGAGTAGATAACTGACCAACCATAATGTAGAGTAGATAACTAACCAGACATAATGTAGAGTAGATAACTAACCAAACATAATGTAGAGTAGATAACTAACCAGACATAATGTAGAGTAGATAACTAACCAAACATAATGTAGAGTAGATAACTAACCAGACATAATGTAGAGTAGATAACTAACCAAACGTAATGTAGAGTAGATAACTAACCAGACATAATGTAGAGTAGATAACTAACCAAACATAATGTAGAGTAGATAACTAACCAAACATAATGTAGAGTAGATAACTAACCAGACATAATGTAGAGTAGATAACTAACCAAACATAATGTAGAGTAGATAACTAACCAAACATAATGTAGAGTAGATAACTAACCAAACATAATGTAGAGTAGATAACTAACCAAACATAATGTAGAGTAGATAACTAACCAGACATAATGTAGAGTAGATAACTAACCAAACATAATGTAGAGTAGATAACTGACCAAACATAATGTAGAGTAGATAACTAACCAAACATAATGTAGAGTAGATAACTAACCAAACATAATGTAGAGTAGATAACTAACCAAACATAATGTAGAGTAGATAACTAACCAAACATAATGTAGAGTAGATAACTGACCAAACATAATGTAGAGTAGATAACTAACCAAACATAATGTAGAGTAGATAACTAACCAAACATAATGTAGAGTAGATAACTAACCAAACATAATGTAGAGTAGATAACTAACCAAACATAATGTAGAGTAGATAACTAACCAAACATAATGTAGAGTAGATAACTAACCAGACATAATGTAGAGTAGATAACTAACCAAACATAATGTAGAGTAGATAACTAACCAAACATAATGTAGAGTAGTTGATTTACAAAGAGGAATGTTTATAGCACTATTATAACACACTGAACTTACAAAGAGGAATGTTTATAGCACTATTATAACACACTGAATTTACAAAGAGGAATGTTTATAGCACTATTATAACACACTGAACTTACAAAGAGGAATGTTTATAGCACTATTATAACACACTGAACTTACAAATAGGAATGTTTATAGCACTATTATAACACACTGAACTTACAAAGAGGAGCAGACACTTGTTCTCCCGGATGGCTCCGCAGCAGCCCAGGAAGCCGAGGAGGAAGAGCATTGCCCCCATGGCCAGGATGATGTAGACCCCAGTGAAGAGCAGAGGGTTGGCTGCTATGATCTCCCTGAAGCCCATAGGGTCCACCAGTACCCACACACCCACACCAAGCAGGAAAGAGCCTCCTAACTAGACCACACACACACAGAGAGAGAGGGAGCCAATCAGAATAGGAGAGACACACAGGCAGCCAATCAGGAAGAAGGAAGTATAGTAGGAAGTTGATGTCTGATTTAACTGGGAGAGGCTATACCGTGGGCCCAAGTTAATGATGCTTGTCACTCAAGCATGGCAGGTGGATGGATTATCTTGGCAAAGGAGAAATGCTCACTAACAGGGATGTAAACAAATTTGTGCACAAGATTTGAGAAAAATAAGCTTTTTGGAACTTTTCTGGGATTTTATTATTTCAGCTGATGTAACATGAGACCAACACTTTACATGTTGCGTTTCTATTTTTGTTCAGTGTAGCATCAGACAGCAGAACATCAGACAGCAGAACATCAGACAGTAGAACATCAAACATCAGACAGCAGAACATCAGACAGTAGAACATCAGACAGCAGAACATCAGACGCAGAACATCAGACATCAAACAGCAGAACATCAGACAGCAGGACATCAGAACATCAGACAGCAGAACATCAGACATCAGAACATCAGACATCAGAACATCAGACAGTAGAACATCAGAACATCAGACAGCAGAACATCAGGACATCAGACAGCAGAACATCAGACAGCAGTACATCAGACATCAGAACATCAGACAGCAGAACATCAGACAGCAGAACATCAGACAGCAGAACATCAGACATCAGACATCAGAACATCAGACAGCAGAACATCAGACATCAGACAGCAGAACATCAGACAACAGGACATCAGACATCAGAACATCAGACATCAGAACATCAGACATCAGAACATCAGGCAACAGAACATCAGACAGCAGAACATCAGACAACAGAACATCAGACATCAGACAGCAGAACATCAGACAGCAGAACACCAGACAGCAGAACATCAGACAGTAGAACATCAGACAGCAGAACATCAGACAGCAGAACATCAGACAGCAGAACATCAGACAGCAGAACATCAGAACATCAGACAGCAGAACATCAGACAGCAGAACATCAGACAGCAGAACATCAGACAGCAGGACATCAGACATCAGAACATCAGACATCAGAACATCAGACAACAGAACATCAGACAGCAGAACATCAGACAACAGAACATCAGACATCAGAAAGCAGAACATCAGACAGCAGAACATCAAACAACAGAACATCAGACAGCAGAACATCAGACATCAGAACATCAGACAACATAACATCAGACAGCAGAACATCAGACAACAGAACATCAGACAACAGAACATCAGACAGCAGAACATCAGAACATCAGACATCAGAACATCAGACAACAGAACATCAGATAGCAGAACATCAGACAACAGAACATCAGACATCAGACAGCAGAACATCAGACAGCAGAACATCAGACAGCAGAACATCAGAACATCAGAACATCAGACAACAGAACATCAGACAGCAGAACATCAGAACATCAGACATCAGAACATCAGACAACAGAACATCAGATAGCAGAACATCAGACAACAGAACATCAGACATCAGACAGCAGAACATCAGACAGCAGAACATCAGACAACAGAACATCAGACAGCAGAACATCAGACAGCAGAACATCAGACATCAGAACATCAGAACATCAGACAACAGAACATCAGACAGCAGAACATCAGACAACAGAACATCAGACAACAGAACATCAGACAACAGAACATCAGACAACAGAACATCAGACAGCAGAACATCAGACATCAGAACATCAGACAACAGAACATAAGACAGCAGAACATCAGACAACAGAACAACAGACATCAGAACATCAGACAACAGAACATCAGAAAGCAGTACATCAGAACATCAGACAACAGAACATCAGACAGCAGAACATCAGACAGCAGAACATCAGACAACAGAACATCAGACAGCAGAACATCAGACATCAGAACATCAGAACATCAGACAGCAGAACATCAGACAGCAGAACATCAGACAACAGAACATCAGAAAGCAGAACATCAGACAACAGAACATCAGACAGCAGAACATCAGACATCAGACAACAGAACATCAGACAGCAGAACATCAGACAACAGAACATCAGACATCAGAACATAAGACAACAGAACATCAGAAAGCAGAACATCAGAACATCAGACAACAGAACAT
This sequence comes from Oncorhynchus clarkii lewisi, assembly GCF_045791955.1. NCBI lineage: Eukaryota > Metazoa > Chordata > Actinopteri > Salmoniformes > Salmonidae > Oncorhynchus > Oncorhynchus clarkii. Next base: position 90,535,848 of record NC_092152.1, read on the forward strand.
CAGAAAGCAGAACATCAGAACATCAGAACATCAGACAGCAGAACATCAGACAGCAGAACATCAGACAACAGAACATCAGATAGCAAAACATCAGACATCAGAACATCAGAACATCAGACAACAGAACATCAGACAGCAGAACATCAGACAACAGAACACCAGACAACAGAACATCAGACAGCAGAACATCAGACAACAGAACATCAGAAAGCAGAACATCAGAACATCAGACAACAGAACATCAGAAAGCAGAACATCAGAACAGGGAGTGTAAAGCAAGCAGCATGTACTCACAAAAATGAGGAAGTTGAAGAAGAACATGAGGTACTTAATACAGCTGAGACAGTCCCCCTCCATGGCTGTTCCCTGTGCTGAAGCCTCCCTGGACCCCTGCAGAAACACACACACACACACACACACACACAGAGAGAGAGAGAGAGAGGCCTGTTAATTACTGAAAAGCATAGAGCCCTGTACAACATAAAACAAAATAAAGTTATGCCATAGCGTGTCTCCAGGATGGATGAGCTACAGTTCACCTACGGGTCTTTGGGCTCTAGAGAAGTTAAATTGTCCTCTTAGAGACTGAGGTGAGAAGAGCCGTCGTCTCCTCTCTTCCACAACAAGGAGACACAAGGACAGACATGAGAGAGTAAAAGCTAAGCGCAGAGAGATGTCAGTCCCCAAGAGATTGTGGGAACCTGTCACTGCCAGGCTGAGTCCCCGAGCGACTCGTGAGCGACTCTGTGTCATGTGGGGACTGTGTGGGAGGATGTGTTATACTTCGTCAGAATCAGTGGATCCTGGTGTGATGAGGACCAACAGTCTCTTCCAGCTATGATGGTGTTGACCAGGACGACGCCACCTGCTGTCACCTGTCACAGCTGACTCACTTCACATGTGGCAGTGACACCGTTCAGACAACACAAACCAGTCTGTCTGTTCTTCAGTTCAGTCAATTGGTTGGTCTGGGGGGAGGGGGGGGGGGGGGACAATAAGTGCATCTCCAGGACCAGATTTGAGGAACACATTTCTCTAAATATAAAACATTCACCGGCAACTACTGACGTTTTATGTGGTGACCTCATCACTTAGATAGGCAGTGTGCTGTCTGTCTGACCTCATCACTTAGATAGGCAGTGTGCTGTCTGTCTGACCTCGTCACTTAGATAGGCAGTGTGCTGTCTGTCTGACGTTAGATAGGCAGTGTGCTGTCTGACCTCGTCACTTAGATAGGCAGTGTGCTGTCTGTCTGACCTCGTCACTTAGATAGGCAGTGTGCTGTCTGTCTGACGTTAGATAGGCAGTGTGCTGTCTGACCTCGTCACTTAGATAGGCAGTGTGCTGTCTGTCTGACCTCATCACTTAGATAGGCAGTGTGCTGTCTGTCTGACCTCGTCACTTAGATAGGCAGTGTGCTGTCTGTCTGACCTCATCACTTAGATAGGCAGTGTGCTGTCTGTCTGACCTCATCACTTAGATAGGCAGTGTGCTGTCTGTCTGACCTCATCACTTAGATAGGCAGTGTGCTGTCTGTCTGACCTCATCACTTAGATAGGCAGTGTGCTGTCTGTCTGACCTCATCACTTAGATAGGCAGTGTGCTGTCTGTCTGACCTCATCACTTAGATAGGCAGTGTGCTGTCTGTCTGACCTTATCACTTAGATAGGCAGTGTGCTGTCTGACCTTGTCACTTAGATAGGTAGTGTGCTGTCTGTCTGACCTCATCACTTAGATAGGCAGTGTGCTGTCTGTCTGTCTGTCTGACCTCATCACTTAGATAGGCAGTGTGCTGTCTGTCTGACCTCATCACTTAGATAGGCAGTGTGCTGTCTGTCTGACCTCATCACTTAGATAGGCAGTGTGCTGTCTGACCTTGTCACTTAGATAGGTAGTGTGCTGTCTGTCTGACCTCATCACTTAGATAGGCAGTGTGCTGGCTGTCTGACCTCATCACTTAGATAGGCAGTGTGCTGTCTGTCTGTCTGTCTGACCTCATCACTTAGATAGGCAGTGTGCTGTCTGTCTGACCTCATCACTTAGATAGGCAGTGTGCTGTCTGTCTGACCTCATCACTTAGATAGGCAGTGTGCTGTCTGTCTGACCTCATCACTTAAATAGGCAGTGTGCTGTCTGTCTGACCTCATCACTTAGATAGGCAGTGTGCTGTCTGTCTGACGTTAGATAGGCAGTGTGCTGTCTGTCTGACCTCATCACTTAGATAGGCAGTGTGCTGTCTGTCTGACCTCATCACTTAGATAGACAGTATGCTGTCTGTCTGACGTTAGATAGGCAGTGTGCTGTCTGACCTCGTCACTTAGATAGGTAGTGTGCTGTCTGTCTGACCTCATCACTTAGATAGGCAGTGTGCTGTCTGTCTGACCTCATCACTTAGATAGGCAGTGTGCTGTCTGTCTGACCTCGTCACTTAGATAGGCAGTGTGCTGTCTGTCTGACGTTAGATAGGCAGTGTGCTGTCTGTCTGACCTCATCACTTAGATAGGCAGTGTGCTGTCTGTCTGACCTCATCACTTAGATAGGCAGTGTGCTGTCTGTCTGACGTTAGATAGGCAGTGTGCTGTCTGACCTCGTCACTTAGATAGGTAGTGTGCTGTCTGTCTGACCTCATCACTTAGATAGGCAGTGTGCTGTCTGTCTGACCTTATCACTTAGATAGGAAGTGTGCTGTCTGTCAGACCTCATCACTTAGATAGGCAGTGTGCTGTCTGTCTGACCTCATCACTTAGATAGGCAGTGTGCTGTCTGTCTGACCTTAGATACGCAGTGTGCTTTCTGTCTGACCTTAGATAGGCAGTGTGCTGTCTGTCTGACATCACTTAGATAGGCAGTGTGCTGTCTGTCTGACATCACTTAAATAGGCAGTGTGCTGTCTGTCTGACATCACTTAGATAGGCAGTGTGCTGTCTGTCTGACATCACTTAGATAGGCAGTGTGCTGTCTGTCTGACCTTAGAGGGGCAGCGTGCTGTCTGTCTGACATCACTTAGATAGGCAGTGTGCTGTCTGTCTGACATAATCACTCAGAGAGGCAGTGTGCTGTATGTCTGTCTGTCATCACTTAGATAGGCAATGTGCTGTCTGTCTGACATCACTTAGATAGGCAGTGTGCTGTCTGTCTGACATAATCACTTAGATAGGCAGTGTGCTGTCTGTCTGACATCACTTAGATAGGCAGCGTGCTGTCTGTCTGATCTTAGATAGGCAGTGTGCTGTCTGTCTGCCCTTAGCTAAGCAGTGTGCTGTCTGTCTGACCTTAGAGAGAGAGAAACACACACACACAAATAGAGAGAAACACACACACACACAAAGAGAGAGAGAAACACACACACAGAGAGAGAGAAACACACACACACAAAGAGAGAGAGAAACACACACACACACAAAGAGAGAGAGAAACACACACACACACAAAGAGAGAGAGAAACACACACACACACATCAACACATGGAGAAACACACACACACAAAGAGAGAGAGAAACACACACACACACATCAACACATGGAGAAACACACACACACACAAAGAGAGAGAGAAACACACACACACACATCAACACATGGAGAAACACACACACACAAAGAGAGAGAGAAACACACACACACACACACATCATCACATGGAGAAACACACACACACAAAGAGAGAGAAACACACACACACACACACACACACATCAACACATGGAGAAACACACACACACAAAGAGAGAGAGAAACACACACACACAGAGAGAGAAACACACACACACACAAAGAGAGAGAGAAACACACACACACACAAAGAGAGAGAGAAACACACACACACACAAAGAGAGAGAGAAACACACACACACAAAGAGAGAAAGAAACACACACACACACACATTTACACATGGAGAAACACACACACACAAAGAGAGAGAGAAACACACACACACACATCAACACATGGAGAAACACACACACACAAAGAGAGAGAGAAACACACACACACAAAGAGAGAGAGAAACACACACACACAAAGAGAGAGAAACACATCAACACATGGAGAAACGCACGCACACACACACACACACACACACACACACACACACACACACACACACACACACACACACACACACACACACACACACAGAACTCCAGTGTCCCACTCTGCAGCTGTGGTTCCTGTTTAAAATAGGACTAGGGGCAGCTGGACGATTTCACACTGCCAAATAGAAGATGGACAGAAATAATTCCCTTCACTATCTCCCCCTGTCTCTCTCCTCTACTCTCCTCCTTTCCTTCTGTCCTCTCTGTCCTCCCCTTATCTTTTCTCCTCTCATTCCTCTCTCATCCTCCTCTCTTCTCCTCCTCTCCTCTCATTCCTCTCTCCCCCTCCTCTACTCTCCTCCTGTCCTTCTGTCCTCTCTGTCCTCCTCCTCCCTTTTCTCCTCTCCTCTCATTCCTCTCTCATCCTCCTCTCTCTCTCCTCTACTCTCCTCCATCTCTCCTCCTTTCCTTCTGTCCTCTGTCCTCCTCCTCCCTTTTCTCCTCTCCTCTCTTCTCCTCCTCTCCTATCTATTCTCCTCCTCCTCCTCCTACTCCTCCTCCTCCTCCTCAGAGAGCAGCAGTTCCAGTATAATTCAATAGTCCTGCATCCTGCTGTTGCCTAAAGCAGTTTACAGCACAATGCTGGCCCTCCCTCAGGTGTAGAGCTCAATAGACCCATGTTATAGAGTGTGTAGAGCTCAATAGACCCATGTTATAGAGTGTGTGGTTTCAATAGACCCATTTTATAGAGTGTGTAGAGCTCAATAGACCCATGTTATAGAGTGTGTAGAGCTCAATAGACCCATGTTATAGAGTGTGTAGAGCTCAATAGACCCATGTTATAGAGTGAGTGGTTTCAATAGACCCATGTTATAGAGTGTGTAGAGCTCAATAGACCCATGTTATAGAGTGTGTTGAGCTCAATAGACCCATGTTATAGAGTGTGTGGTTTCAATAGACCCATATTATAGAGTGTGTAGAGCTCAATAGACCCATGTTATAGAGTGTGTAGAGCTCAATAGACCCATGTTATAGAGTGTGTAGAGCTCAATAGACCCATGTTATGGAGTGTGTGGTTTGTGTGTGTGTGTGTGTGTGTGTGTGTGTGTGTGTGTGTGTGTGTGTGTGTGTGTGTGTGTGTGTGTGTGTGTGTGTGTGTGTGTGTGTTTCTGTCACTAGCCCTGATCGATTCTGCTGTGCTCACCAAGCCAGAGACTCCTTATTTATTTATTTATCTTTATTTAACTAGGCATGTCAGTTAAAGAACAAATTCATATCTGCTCAGAAACACACACCAAACCTCTTCAGGGTCTACAGGTACAGTGATCGGTGAGCTGCTCTGACAGCTGATGCTTAAAGTTAGAGAGGGAGATATGAGACTCCAGCTTCAGTGATTTTTGCAATTCGTTCCAGTCATTGGCAGCAGACAACTGGAAGGAAAGGCGGCCAAAGGAGGAGTGGGCTTTGGGGATAACCAGTGAAATATACCTGCTGGAGCGCGTGCTACGGGTGGGTGTTGCTATGGTGACCAATGAGCTGAGATAAGCTATACCTAACAAAGACTTATAGATGACCTGGAGCCAGTGGGTTTGGCGATGAATATGTAGCGAGGACCAGCCAACGAGAGCGTACAGGTCACAAAGGTGGGTAGTATATGGGGCTCTGGTGACTAAAAGGATGTCACTGTGATAGACTACATCCAGTTTGCTGAGTAGAGTGTTGGAGGCTATTTTGTAAATGACATCGCCAAGGATCGGTCAGTCAATGATTGGTAGGATAGTCCGTTTTATGAGGGTATGTTTGGCACCCTCCCGCCCGACTAGCCTCCCCCAGCCCCACCGCTAGCCACCTCCTAGCCTCCACCAGTCCCACCGCTAGCCACCTCATAGCCTGCCCCAGCCCCACCGCTAGCCACCTCAATAGGTGGGGCTGGGGGAGGCTAGGAGGGGCTGGGGGAGGCTAGGAGGTGGCTAGCGGTGGGGCTGGGGGAGGCTAGGAGGTGGCTAGCGGTGGGGCTGGGGGAGGCTAGGAGGTGGCTAGCGGTGGGGCTGGGGGAGGCTAGGAGGTGGCTAGCGGTGGGGCTGGGGGAGGCTAGGAGGTGGCTAGCGGTGGGGCTGGGGGAGGCTAGGAGGTGGCTAGCGGTGGGGCTGGGGGAGGCTAGGAGGTGGCTAGCGGTGGGGCTGGGGGAGGCTAGGAGGTGTCTAGCGGTGGAGTTTGAGGAAGTGCAGCGTATACAGGAAGTGTTTTCTCACAGGACAGAGAACATTGGATTCAGATTTCCTTCATCAATCAGAACACGGCCTGGTGCAGTGGTTAAGGGCACTATACTGCAGCGCCAGCTGTGCCACCAGAGACTCTGGGTTCGCGCCCAGGCTCTGTCGTAACCGCCCGCGACCGGGAGGTCCGTGGGGCGACGCACAATTGGCCTAGCGTCGTCCGGGTTAGGGAGGGCTTGGACGGTAGGGATATCCTTGTCTCATCGCGCACCAGCGACTCCTGTGGCGGGCTGAGCACAGTGCTCACTAACCAAGGTTGCCAGGTGCACGGTGTTTCCTCCGACACATTGGTGAGGCTGGCTTCCCGGGTTGGATGCGCGCTGTGTTAAGAAGCAGTGCGGCTTGGTTGGGTTGTGTATCGGAGGACACATGACTTTCAACCTTCGTGTCTCCCGAGCCCGTACGGGAGTTGTAGCGATGAGACAAGATAGTAGCTACTAAAACAATTGGATACCATGAAATTGGGGAGAAAAAGGGGTAAAATAAAAAAGTATATAAAAAATATATTTAAAAAATCTATCAGAACACAGCTGCTTCTTCCTACACCTCCTCCTTCACTTCTATCTCCTCCATTATCTGCACCACATCCTCCTCCTCCACCTCCTCCTGCTTCTCCATTATCTGCACCTCCTCCTTCACTAATATCTCCTCCTCCTCCATTATCTGCTCCACCTCCTCCTCCTCCACTATCTCCTCCACCTCCTCCTGCTTCTCCATTATCTGCACCTCCACCTCCTCCTTCACTACTATCTCCTCCACCTCCATTATCTGCTCCACCTCCTCCTCCTCCACCTCCTCCTTCACTACTATCTCCTCCACCTCCATTATCTGCTCCACCTCCTCCTCCTCCTCCTCCACCTCCTCCTTCACTACTATCTCCTCCACCTCCTCCTCCTCCATTATCTGCTCCACCTCCTCCTCCTCCTCCACCTCCTCCTCCTCCTCCTCCTCCACTATCTTTAGTCTGATGAAAGGATCCTCTCTCTCTCTCTCTCAGTCCTTGAGAGCAGTATGATAATAACAAGACGATTAAACAATAGTCAAAGTGTGCTACGCCAGACTAGGAGAAGAATGCAACGGAAATACTGGACATCCTCAAGAGTTTATTTGGGTTATAGTTTAAGGTTTGGTTTATATAGTGTCAAGCGTGGCATATTTTTGGCCACCGACTGATAAGATCCAGATCAGAGTTTTATTTGAGAGGTTTTTACGTTCCCTCACGTTAACGGTGTACTGTTCACTGCCTACATAGTGCATCAAAGCCCCTGCACCCTATTCCCTATAAAGAGCGGAGCCTGGAGGGGTCAAAAGTAGTGCACTTTATAGAAAACATGGAGCCATTTGTGACTCTGGTTCAGCTCCAGTGTCAGAGAGGGGAAGGGGTTTTCCTGAGGTAAACTCTGTACTGTCTGTGTCAGAGAGGGGAAGGGGTTTTCCTGAGGTAAACTCTGTACTGTCTGTGTCAGAGAGGGGAAGGGGTTTTCCTGGGGTAAACTCTGTACTGTCTCTGTCAGAGAGGGGAAGGGGTTTTCCTGAGGTAAACTCTGTACTGTCTGTGTCAGAGAGGGGAAGGGGTTTTCCTGAGGTAAACTCTGTACTGTCTGTGTCAGAGAGGGGAAGGGGCTTTCCTGAGGTAAACTCTGTACTGTCTGTGTCAGAGAGGGAAAGGGGTTTTCCTGAGGTAAACTCTGTACTGTCTGTGTCAGAGAGGAGACAGGGTTTTCCTGAGGTAAACTCTGTACTGTGTGTGTCAGAGAGGGGAAGGGGTTTTCCTGAGGTAAACTCTGTACTGTCTGTGTCAGAGAGGGGAAGGGGGTTTCCTGAGGTAAACTCTGTACTGTCTGTGTCAGAGAGGGGGAGGGGCTTTCCTGAGGTAAACTCTGTACTGTCTGTGTCAGAGAGGGAAAGGGGTTTTCCTGAGGTAAACTCTGTACTGTGTGTCTCCGTACTGTCTGTGTCTCTGTCCACCTCTAGTAGCTTTATGACTCTGGGCCGACATCACAGAGACACAGTTCAGGCCCTGGCAGATCTCTCTCTTCATTCTCTTTATCTCACCATCTTTATTCCGTTAATTCTCAGTGTAAAAATATCTTCTTTAAAAAACCTCTGTGGGGAGTGAAAACGGGGGACAGCAGAGTTTCCTCATGACACAAACCAAACCGAAAGTCAAATGTTTAAAATGTACTGTACATACTGTGTGTACCCATAAACCCCCTCAATGCCTGTTGTTTTTCAGAGTCATTCTGTCAACCTGAGGAATTTTATTTTATAACCTTGTTTTAACTTGGCAAGTCAATTAAGAACAAATTCTTATTTTTTTGATGACAGCCTAGGAACAGTGGGATAACTGCCTTGTTCAGGGGCAGAATGAGAACTTTTCAGCTCTGGGATTTGATCTTATGACCTTGCGGTCCAACGCTCTAACCACTTGGCTACCTGCCACCCCAATAGAGTAGGCGATTCTAAAACAGACACAACCACTTAACTGTTCTCCTCACAAACCACACGTCTTTAAGGCAAACCCATCTGCAGTAACTTAGAAATTAACGTACACAAACAAAACCATTTCAATCTGGTGGTTTTGAGAGAAGAGAGATGAAGAGGAGATTTATGAATGAATGAAAGAATGAATGAACGAAAGGACAAATCAATTTATAAAACAGATAAAGAACTTAGCAAATCTCTGCAGGTCACCTGAGACTCATTGTCAGCCAGTCCCCATGATACCCCACCACCAGCCCTGCCAGTCCCCTTGATACCCCACCACCAGCCCTGCCAGTCCCCTTGATACCCCACCACCCAGCCCTGCCAGTCCCCTTGATACCCCACCACCAGCCCTGCCAGTCCCCTTGATACCCCACCACCAGCCCTGCCAGTCCCCTGATACCCCACCACTAGCCCTGCCAGTCCCCTTGATACCCCAGCACCAGGTCAGCCAGTCCCCATGATACCCCACCACCAGCCCTGCCAGTTCCCTTGATACCCCACCACCAGGTCAGCCAGTCCCCTTGATACCCCACCACCAGGTCTGCCAGTCCCCTTGATACCCCACCACCAGGTCTGCCAGTCCTCTTGATACCCCACCACCAGGTCTGCCAGTCCCCTTGATACCCCACCACCAGGTCTGCCAGTCCCCTTGATACCCCACCACCAGCCCTGCTCTGCTCTGCTCTCTGATGAGATGGCTCCTCAGCTGACTGTTTCAGCTCTGCTTTCTGATGAGATGGCTCCTCAGCTGACTGTTTCAGTTCTGCTCTCTGATGAGATGGCTCCTCAGCTGACTGTTTCAGCTCTGCTCTCTGATGAGATGGCTCCACAGCTGACTGTTTCAGTTCTGCTCTCTGATGAGATGGCTCCTCAGCTGACTGTTTCAGCTCTGCTCTCTGATGAGATGGCTCCACAGCTGACTGTTTCAGCTCTGCTCTCTGATGAGATGGCTCCTCAGCTGACTGTTTCAGTTCTGCTCTCTGATGAGATGGCTCCTCAGCTGACTGTTTCAGCTCTGCTCTCTGATGAGATGGCTCCACAGCTGACTGTTTCAGCTCTGCTCTCTGATGAGATGGCTCCACAGCTGACTGTTTCAGTTCTGCTCTCTGATGAGATGGCTCCTCAGCTGACTGTTTCAGCTCTGCTCTCTGATGAGATGGCTCCTCAGCTGACTGTTTCAGCTCTGCTCTCTGATGAGATGGCTCCTCAGCTGACTGTTTCAGCTCTGCTCTCTGATGAGATGGCTCCTCAGCTGACTGTTTCAGCTCTGCTTGGTGAATCCTTGCCTTAATCTGCTTGGTGTTTATTGTCTGAATCCAAACTTTAGATCCACGCAGACGGACCTTGAATTGACATAGAAATCTCCAACTCGAAAGTACTACTGCTAAATTAGAATATGAAATTAGGACTTGAATCCAAAAGTAAAGTGATGAAGTAAACCACTAACTGTGTACTTTAAACTAATTTACTTAATAAAACTACTAAAATTAATGTACACTACATTTCTTAATTTAATTTATAATAATTTACACTACTTTACTCATGTACATTACTTAATAAATACTTTACACTACTTTACTTAATAATATACACTACTTTACTTAATAAATACTTTACACTACTTTACTTAATAATATAATATACACTACTTTACTTAATAAATACTTTACACTACTTTACTTAATAATATAATGTACACTACTTTACTTAATAAATACTTTACACTACTTTACAATATAATATACACTACTTTACTTAATAAATACTTTACACTACTTTACTTAATAATATAATGTACACTACTTTACTTAATAAATACTTTACTTAATAATATAATGTACACTACTTTACTTAATAATATAAATACTTTACTTAATAATGTATGTTTACCCCGTAGTTGAAACATGTCACAAACTTAAGATCCAAAGTGTGAAACATGCCATGACTGTGTCCCATATGACATGACACCTCTCTCTCTCTCTCTCTCTCTCTCTCTCTCTCTCTCGGACGGACGGACGGACGGACAGACGGACGGACAGACGGACGGACAGACGGACAGGGGGACAGGCGGACGGACAGACGGACAGACGGACAGACAGAGGGACAGACGGAGAGGGGGAGAGGGGGGAATGAGAGACAGCAACATGATAGTGATCTATACAATATATGACTGGATCAATGAGAATGTAGAATTGATCTTCTCTATAAAGCAGGAAGGTATAATTCTCAAGTCCTGTAGGAATGGGGTGGGAAATTGAAATCCATGGGCGAATCGATCAATGTTTATTATTTTCATTTGATGAGGAGGAATGGTACTGGTATAGCTATAGCGATAGTGGTAGGTGGTGATTGGATATGGTGATGGTATATGGATTGTATATAAGTTATAGTTGTAGGTGTTGATTGGATATCGTGATGGTATATGGATTCTATATAAGTTATAAGATGGTGCTGGAGAACAAGGCTGACGTTTTACGTTTTCCTAAACAATTGTTTGTTTCTTTGCTTTGTTTGTAATTTATTTGTTAATTTTATTTATTTATTCATTTATTTTATTACTTATTTTGTACATAATGTTGCTGCTACCGTCTCTTATGACCGAAAATAACTTCTGGGCATCAGAACTGCTGTTACTCACCACGAACTGGCAGAATTCATTTTTTTATCCTTTAATGAGTCCGACGAGCCCGACGTGAACGATATATACTGCTACCCCGGGAACAGGCCCAGATCCCCGTGATTTACGTGAAGAGGAGGAGGCGGCGGAGAAAAAGGGGCCAGAGGGCGAGCTGCCTTCTGAGAATTCGTAGGCGATCGAATAAACCCCCACTTTCTTTCATTCTGCTAGAAAACGTGAAATCTTTGGAGAATAAAATCGATGACCTACGCGGAAGATTAAACTGCCAACGGGACATTCAAAACTGTAATATCTTATGCTTCATGGAGTCGTGGCTGAACGACGACATTATCAACATACTAGACATTATCAACATACATACTAACACAGATGGCTGGCTATACCCTGTATCGGCAGGATAGAACAGCGGCGTCTGGTTAGACAAGGGGCGGTGGACTCGTTCTGTAAATAACAGCTGGTGCACGATATCTAAGGAAGTCCTGAGGTCTGTATTTTTCGTAGCTGTTTACATACCACCACAGACTGAGGCTGGCACTAGGACCGCACTGAATGAGCTGTATTCCACAATAGGCAAACAGGAAAACACTCATCCAGAGGAGGCGCTCCTAGTAGCCGGGGACTTTAATGCAGGGAAACTTAAATCCGTCTTACCAAATTTCTATCAACATGTTAAATGTGCAACCAGAGGGAAAAAAAACCTGGACCACCTTTACTCCACACACAGAGACCAATACAAAGCTCTTCCTCGCCCTCCATCTGGCAAATCTGACCATAATTCTATCCTCCTGATTCCTGCTTACAAGCACAAATGAAAGCAGGAAGCACCAGTGACTCGATCAATAAAAAAGTGGTCAGATGAAGCAGATGCTAAGCTACAGGACTGTTTTGCAAGCACAGACTGGATTATGTTCTGGGATTCCTCTGATGGCATTGGGGAGTACACCACATCAGTCATTGGCCAGACGGATTACCAGGACGTGTACTGCGAACATGCGCTGACCAACTGGCAAATGTCTTCACTGACATTTTCAACTTGTCCCTGACTGAGTCTGTAATACCAACATGTTTTAAGTAGACCACCATAGTCCCTGTGCCCAAGAACAGTAAGGTAACCTGCCTAAATGACTACCGACCCGTAGCACTCATGTCTGTAGCCATGAAGTGCTTTGAAAGGCTGGTCATGGCTCACGCACGACTCCAACACCATCATTAAGTTTGCCGATGACACAACAGTGCGTAGGCCTGATCACCAACGACGACGAGACAGCCTATGGGAGGAGGTCAGAGACCTGGCCGTGTGGTGTCAGGATAACAACGTCTCCCTCAGAGTGATCAAGACAAAGAAGATGATTGTGGACTACAGGAAAAAGAGGGCCGAACATGCCCCCATTCTCATCGACGGGACTGTAGTGGAACAGGTTGAGAGCTTCAAGTTCCTTGGTGTCCTCATCACCAACAAACTATCATGGTCTAAACACACCAAGACAGTCGTCTCCACATTGACTCTGTACCGGTACCCCCTGTATATAGCCTCCACATTGACTCTGTACCGGTACCCCCTGTATATAGCCTCCACATTGACTCTGTACCGGTACCACCTGTATATAGCCTCCACATTGACTCTGTACCGGTACCCCCTGTATATAGCCTCCACATTGACTCTGTACCGGTACCCCCTGTATATAGTCTCCACATTGACTCTGTACCGGTACCCCCTGTAGAGAGCCTCCACATTGACTCTGTACCGGTACCCCCTGTATATAGCCTCCACATTGACTCTGTACTGGTACCCCTTGTATATAGCCTCCACATTGACTCTGTACTGGTAACACCTGTATATAGTCTCCACATTGGCTCTGTACTGGTACCCCCTGTATATAGCCTCCACATTGACTCTGTACCGGTACCCCCTGTATATAGCCTCCACATTGACTCTGTACCGGTACCACCTGTATATAGCCTCCACATTGACTCTGTACCGGTACCCCCTGTATATAGTCTCCACATTAACTGTACCGGTACCCCCTGTATATAGCCTCCACATTGACTCTGTACTGGTAACACCTGTATATAGTCTCCACATTGGCTCTGTACCGGTACCCCCTGTATATAGCCTCCACATTGACTCTGTACTGGTAACACCTGTATATAGTCTCCACATTGGCTCTGTACTGGTACCCCCTGTATATAGCCTCCACATTGACTCTGTACCGGTACCCCCTGTATATAGTCTCCACATTGACTCTGTACCGTAACACCCTGTATATAGCCTCCACATTGACTCTGTACCGGTACCCCCTGTATATAGCCTCCACATTGACTCTGTACTGGCACCTTCTGTGTATAGCCTCCACATTGACTCTGTACTGGTAACACCTGTATATAGCCTCCACATTGACTCTGTACCGTAATACCCTGTATATAGCCTCCACATTGACTCTGTACCGGTACCCCCTGTATATAGCCTCCACATTGACTCTGTACTGGTACCTCCTGTATATAGCCTCCACATTGACTCTGTACCGGTACCCCCTGTATATAGTCTCCACATTGACTCTTTTCAATCAATAATTTCACTGTAAGGTCTACTACACCTGTTGTATTCAGCATTTCACTGTGAGGTCTACTACACCTGTTGTATTCAGCATTTCACTGTGAGGTCTACTACACCTGTTGTATTCAGCATTTCACTGTAAGGTCTACTACACCTGTTGTATTCAGCATTTCACTGTAAGGTCTACTACACCTGTTGTATTCAGCATTTCACTGTAAGGTCTACTACACCTGTTGTATTCAGCATTTCACTGTAAGGTCTACCTACACCTGTTGTATTCATAATTTCACTGTAAGGTCTACTACACCTGTTGTATTCATCATTTCACTGTAAGGTCTACTACACCTGTTGTATTCAGCATTTCACTGTAAGGTCTACTACACCTGTTGTATTCGGCATTTCACTGTAAGGTCTACTACACCTGTTGTATTCAGCATTTCACTGTAAGGTCTACTACACCTGTTGTATTCAGCATTTCACTGTAAGGTCTACTACACCTGTTGTATTCAGCATTTCACTGTAAGGTCTACTACACCTGTTGTATTCGGCATTTCACTGTAAGGTCTACTACACCTGTTGTATTCAGCATTTCACTGTAAGGTCTACTACACCTGTTGTTTTCGGCATTTCACTGTAAGGTCTACTACACCTGTTGTATTCAGCATTTCACTGTAAGGTCTACTACACCTGTTGTATTCGGCATTTCACTGTAAGGTCTACTACACCTGTTGTATTCAGCATTTCACTGTAAGGTCTACTACACCTGTTGTATTCGGCATTTCACTGTAAGGTCTACTACACCTGTTGTATTCAGCATTTCACTGTAAGGTCTACTACACCTGTTGTTTTCAGCATTTCACTGTAAGGTCTACTACACCTGTTGTATTCAGCATTTCACTGTAAGGTCTACTACACCTGTTGTATTCGGCATTTCACTGTAAGGTCTACTACACCTGTTGTATTCAGCATTTCACTGTAAGGTCTACTACACCTGTTGTATTCAGCATTTCACTGTAAGGTCTACTACACCTGTTGTATTCAGTATTTCACTGTAAGGTCTACTACACCTGTTGTATTCGGCATTTCACTGTAAGGTCTACTACACCTGTTGTATTCAGCATTTCACTGTAAGGTCTACTACACCTGTTGTATTCAGCATTTCACTGTAAGGTCTACTACACCTGTTGTATTCAGCATTTCACTGTAAGGTCTACTACATCTGTTGTATTCAGCATTTCACTGTAAGGTCTACTACACCTGTTGTATTCAGCATTTCACTGTAAGGTCTACTACACCTGTTGTATTCAGCATTTCACTGTGAGGTCTACTACACCTGTTTTATTCGGCATTTCACTGTAAGGTCTACTACACCTGTTGTATTCATCATTTCACTGTAAGGTCTACTACACCTGTTGTATTCAGCATTTCACTGTAAGGTCTACTACACCTGTTGTATTCAGCATTTCACTTTGAGGTCCACTACACCTGTTGTATTCAGCATTTCACTGTAAGGTCTACTACACCTGTTGTATTCGGCATTTCACTGTAAGGTCTACTACACCTGTTGTATTCATCATTTCACTGTAAGGTCTACTACACCTGTTGTATTCAGCATTTCACTGTAAGGTCTACTACACCTGTTGTATTCAGCATTTCACTTTGAGGTCCACTACACCTGTTGTATTCGGCGCATGTGACTAATAATATTTGATTTGACTTGATTTAGTTGTAGGTGGTGATGGTATATAGACTGTATATCAGCTATAGTTGTAGGTGGTGATGGTATATAGACTGTATATCAGCTATAGGTGTAGGTGGTGATGGTATATAGACTGTATATCAGCTATAGTTGTAGGTGGTGATGGTATATAGACTGTATATCAGCTATAGTTGTAGGTGGTGATGGTATATAGACTGTATATCAGCTATAGTTGTAGGTGGTGATGGTATATAGACTGTATATCAGCTATAGTTGTAGGTGTTGATGGTATATAGACTGTATATCAGCTATAGTTGTAGGTGTTGATGGTATATAGACTGTATATCAGCTATAGTTGTAGGTGTTGATGGTATATAGACTGTATATCAGCTATAGTTGTAGGTGTTGATGGTATATAGACTGTATATCAGCTATAGTTGTAGGTGGTGATGGTATATAGACTGTATATCAGCTATAGTTGTAGGTGGTGATGGTATATAGACTGTATATCAGCTATAGTTGTAGGTGTTGATGGTATATAGACTGTATATCAGCTATAGTTGTAGGTGTTGATGGTATATAGACTGTATATCAGCTATAGTTGTAGGTGGTGATGGTATATAGACTGTATATCAGCTATAGTTGTAGGTGGTGATGGTATATAGACTGTATATCAGCTATAGTTGTAGGTGTTGATGGTATATAGACTGTATATCAGCTATAGTTGTAGGTGTTGATTGCAAAGCAACAGAACTGGCACCATACCATCATGTACCTGTTAATGACTCCAGGTGGTTGGTTTCAGGAGGAGCTTGCTCGAGAGCGAGTGGCCGGCCGCTCTTTAACCTTTAACCTCACAGCACATTACATCCACTGTGGAGGAAACAGAGAAAAAACATTTAAAATAACATCTAGTTTGTTTTTGTTTGTTTTTGTTTACCTGGTTTAGTACGTGATAGAAAAGCCTCGTCAGTCAGACGTAGTTCATCAACCTCAGGTCCTAGGAACACACATCATCAACCTCAGGTCCTAGGAACCCACATCATCAACCTCAGGTCCTAGGAACCCACATCATCAACCTCAGGTCCTAGGAACCCACATCATCAACCTCAGGTCCTAGGAACCCACATCATCAACATCAGGTCCTAGGAACCCACATCATCAACCTCAGGTCCTAGGAACCCACATCATCAACCTCAGGTCCTAGGAACCCACATCATCAACCTCAGGTCCTAGGAACCCACATCATCAACCTCAGGTCCTAGGAACCCACATCATCAACCTCAGGTCCTAGGAACCCACATCATCAACCTCAGGTCCTAGGAACCCACATCATCAACCTCAGGTCCTAGGAACCCACATCATCAACCTCAGGTCCTAGGAACCCACATCATCAACCTCAGGTCTTAGGAACCCACATCATCAACCTCAGGTCCTAGGAACCCACATCATCAACCTCAGGTCCTAGGAACCCACATCATCAACCTCAGGCCTTAGGAACCCACATCATCAACCTCAGGTCCTAGGAACCCACATCATCAACCTCAGGTCCTAGGAACCCACATCATCAAACATATCATCAACCTCAGGTCCTAGGAACCCACATCATCAACCTCAGGTCCTAGGAACCCACATCATCAACCTCAGGTCCTAGGAACCCACATCATCAAACATATCATCAACCTCAGGTCCTAGGAACCCACATCATCAACCTCAGGCCTTAGGAACCCACATAATCAACCTCAGGTCCTAGGAACCCACATCATCAACCTCAGATCCTAGGAACCCACATCATCAAACATATCATCAACCTCAGGTCCTAGGAACCCACATCAGCAACCTCAGGTCCTAGGAACCCACATCATCAACCTCAGGTCCTAGGAACCCACATCATCAACATCAGGTCCTAGGAACCCACATCATCAAACATTATCATCAACCTCAGGTCCTAGGAACCCACATCATCAACCTCCGGTCCTAGGAACCCACATCATCAAACATATCATCAACCTCAGGTCCTAGGAACCCACATCATCAACCTCAGGTCCTAGGAACCCACATCATCAACCTCAGGTCCTAGGAACCCACATCATCAACCTCAGGTCCTAGGAACCCACATCATCAACCTCAGTTCCTAGGAACCCACATTATCAAACATATCATCAACCTCAGGTCCTAGGAACCCACATCATCAACCTCAGGTCCTAGGAACCCACATCATCAACCTCAGGTCCTAGGAACCCACATCATCAAACATTATCATCAACGTCAGGTCCTAGGAACCCACATCATCAACCTCCGGTCCTAGGAACCCACATCATCAAACATATCATCAACCTCAGGTCCTAGGAACCCACATCATCAACCTCAGGTCCTAGGAACCCACATCATCAAACATTATCATCAACATCAGGTCATAGGAACCCACATCATCAACCTCCAGTCCTAGGAACCCACATCATCAAACATATCATCAACCTCAGGTCCTAGGAACCCACATCATCAACCTCAGGTCCTAGGAACCCACATCATCAACCTCAGGTCCTAGGAACCCACATCATCAACCTCAGGTCCTAGGAACCCACATCATCAACCTCAGGTCATAAGAACCCACATCATCAACCTCAGGTCCTAGGAACCCACATCATCAAACATTATCATCAACCTCAGGTCCCAGGAACCCACATCATCAAACATTATCATCAACCTCAGGTCCTAGGAACCCACATCATCAAACATTATCATCAACCTCAGGTCCTAGGAACCCACATCATCAAACATTATCATCAACCTCAGGTCCTAGGAACCCACATCATCAAACATTATCATCAACCTCAGGTCCTAGGAACCCACATCATCAAACATTATCATCAACCTCAGGTCCTAGGAACCCACATCATCAACCTCAGGTCCTAGGAACCCACATCATCAACCTCAGGTCCTAGGAACCCACATCATCAACCTCAGGTCCTAGGAACCCACATCATCAACCTCAGGTCCTAGGAACCCACATTATCAAACATATCATCAACCTCAGGTCCTAGGAACCCACATCATCAACCTCAGGTCCTAGGAACCCACATCATCAAACATATCATCAACCTCAGGTCCTAGGAACCCACATCATCAACATCAGGTCCTAGGAACCCACATCATCAACCTCAGGTCCTAGGAACCCACATCATCAACCTCAGGTCCTAGGAACCCACATCATCAACATCAGGTCCTAGGAACCCACATCATCAACCTCAGGTCCTAGGAACCCACATCATCAACCTCAGGTCCTAGGAACCCACATCATCAACCTCAGGTCCTAGGAACCCACAGAGTATGCAAGTACTTGTTCCCGACCAGGGATATTAGACATGATTTATATCATCAAACATATCTTCAAGCTCTTGGTTGTTCAATCAAGGGTTTGTGTTCATACTGGGCTAGAACAAAGAGAGAGAGAGAGGGGGGGGGGAAAGAGAGAGAGAGAGAGAAAGAGAGCGAGAGACAGAGAGCTGTCCAACAAAGAGATAAAGAGAGAGAGAGCGAGAGAGAGAAAGAGATCTGTCCAACAGAGAGAGAGAGAGAGAGAGAGAGTGAGAGAGAGAAAGAGAGCTGTCCAACAGAGAGAAAGAGAGAGAGAGAGCTGTCCAACAGGAGAGAGCGGGAGAGATAGAGAAGGGGGAGAGAGAGAGGGAGAGAGAGAGAGGGAGAGAGAGAGAGAAAGAGAGAGAGTGAGAGAGAGAAAGAGAGCTGTCCAACAGAGAGAAAGAGAGAGAGAGAGCTGTCCAACAGGAGAGAGAGAGAGAGTACAGGAGAGAGAGAGAGCTGTCCAAAAGGAGAGAGAGAGAGAGAGAGAGAGAGAGAGAGAGAGAGAGAGAGAGAGAGAGAGAGAGAGAGAGAGAGAGAGGACCACAAATATAAATTCCATCTAGACACTGTTGCCCTAGAGCACACAAAAAACTAAACATACCTTGGCCTAAACATCAGCGCCACAGGTAACTTCCACAAAGCTGTGAATGATCTGAGAGACAAGGCAAGAAGGGCATTCTATGCCATCAAAAGAAACATAAATTTCAACATACCAATTAGGATTTGGCTAGAAATACTTGAATCAGTCATAGAGCCCATTGCCCTTTATGGTTGTGAGGTCTGGGGTCCGCTCACCAACCAAGACTTCACAAAATGGGACAAACACCAAATTGAGACTCTGCACGCAGAATTCTGCAAAAATATCCTCCGTGTAGAACGTAGAACACCAAATAATGCATGCAGAGCAGAATTAGGCCGATACCCACTAATTATCAAAATCCAGAAAAGAGACGTTAAATTCTACAACCACCTAAAAGGAAGCGATTCACAAACCTTCCATAACAAAGCCATCACCTACAGAGAGATGAACCTGGAGAAGAGTCCCCTAAGCAAGCTGGTCCTGGGGCTCTGTTCACAAACACAAACACACCCTACAGAGCCCCAGGACAACAGCACAATTAGACCCAACCAAATCATGAGAAAACAAAAAGATAATTACTTGACACATTGGAAAGAATTAACAAAAAAACAGAGCAAACTAGAATGCTATTTGGCCCTAAACAGAGAGTACACAGCGGCAGAATACCTGACCACTGTGACTGACCCAAAATTAAGGAAAGCTTTGACTATGTACAGACTCAGTGAGCATAGCCTTGCTATTGAGAAAGGCCGCCGTAGGCAGACATGGCTCTCAAGAGAAGACAGGCTATGTGCTCACTGCCCACAAAATGAGGTGGAAACTGAGCTGCACTTCCTAACCTCCTGCCCAATGTATGACCATATTAGAGAGACATATTTCCCTCAGATTACACAGATCCACAAAGAATTTGAAAACAAATCCAATTTTGAAAAACTCCCATATCTACTGGGTGAAATTCCACAGTGTGCCATCACAGCAGCAAGATTTGTGACCTGTTGCCACGAGAAAAGGGCAACCAGTGAAGATCATTGAAAATACAACCCATATTTATGCTTATTTATTTTATCTTGTGTCCTTTAACCATTTGTACATTGTTAAAACACTGTATATATATAATATGACATTTGTAATGTCTTTACTGTTTTGAAACCTCTGTATGTGTAATGTTTACTGTTAATTTTTGTTGTTTTTCACTTTATATATTCACTTTGTATGTTGTCTACCTCACTTGCTTTGGCAATGTTAACACATGTTTCCCATGCCAATAAAGCCCTTGAATTGAATTGAATTGAGAGAGAGGGGGGGGGGGGGGGGGAGCTGTCCAACAGGAGAGGAAGAGAGGTAGCTGTAGTGGAGGTTGCAGGGCTGTTCAACAGAAGACTGAGAGATAGATTGAATGATAGATGATGATAGATGACTCATCTCATCTGGGGAACAGAACAGTCAGAACCTGTTGATGGCCAGACTTCTGCTGCCCACACATAACACTACCTCTTACTCACTGTCACTCAATTTTCTGTCAAACAGAGAGGACCGGAGAGGACAGGAAGGGAAAAGAGAGGACAGGAGAGGAGGACAGGAGAGGACAGGAGGGGACAGGAGAGAACAGGACAGGAGAAGACAGGAGAGGACAGGAGAAGACAGGAGAGGACAGGAGAAGACAGGACAGGAGAGGACAGGAGGGGACAGGAGAGAACAGGACAGGAGAAGACAGGAGAGGACAGGAGGGGACAGGAGAGAACAGGACAGGAGAAGACAGGAGAAGATAGGACAGGAGAAGATAGGACAGGAGAAGATAGGACAGGAGAGGACAGGACAGGAGAGGACAGGACAGGAGAAGACAGGACAGGAGGGGACAGGAGAGGACAGGAACGGAGGACAGGAGAAGACAGGAGAGGACAGGAGAAGACAGGAGAAGACAGGAGAGAACAGGAGAAGACAGGAGAAGACAGGAGAAGACAGGAGAGGACAGGAGAGGACAGGAGAAGACAGGAGAAGACAGGAGAAGACAGGAGAGGACAGGAGAGGACAGGAGAGGACAGGAGAAGACAGGAGAAGACAGGAGAAGACAGGAGAAGACAGGAGAGGACAGGAGAAGACAGGAGAAGACAGGAGAGGACAGGAGAGGACAGGAGAGGACAGGAGAAGACAGGAGAAGACAGGAGAAGACAGGAGAAGACAGGAGAAGACAGGAGAAGACAGGAGAAGACAGGAGAGGACAGGAGACGACAGGAGAGGACAGGAGAGGACAGGAGAGGACAGGAGAAGAAAGGAGAGGAGAGATGATTAAGCTAATGCTTTAAAGCCAAACTAACTAATGTTCATGACAACTTCAAGTTATTCAAGTAATTCAATCTGTTTTCCATATATCAAGATGTCCAACTCTGCCATAATGGTGAGTGACTGTCAGAATGGTAAATGAACCACAGACTGTTTCTGGTTGAACCACACCAGGACCACACAGAGAGCTGCTGAACACTCATGCTGAGATGACCGTGACCTCCACTCTCGCCGGGTGTCTCCGGGGGACTTGGGATACGCAGAAGACACATTTCCAAATTCACACATATTAATACAGAGTTGAAATAGGACCAATATAACCCCCCCCCCCCCCTACCAGACAACCCTTAATGGTAATATGAAAGAAGCTGAGACGTCCGTGTTGCTGTAACAACACCTTAACATCCACAGCCAGTCGGACCCATCTGGTTTCAGCTGGACGCAACATAAACTCTTAACATCCACAGCCAGTCGGACCCATCTGGTTTCAGCTGGACGCAACATAAACTCTTAACATCCACAGCCAGTCGGACCCATCTGGTTTCAGCTGGACGCAACATAAACTCTTAACATCCACAGCCAGTCGGACCCATCTGGTTTCAGCTGGACGCAACATAAACTCTTAACATCCACAGCCAGTCGGACCCATCTGGTTTCAGCTGGACGCAACATAAACTCTTAACATCCACAGCCAGTCGGACCCATCTGGTTTCAGCTGGACGCAACATAAACTCTTAACATCCACAGCCAGTCGGACCCATCTGGTTTCAGCTGGACGCAACATAAACTCTTAACATCCACAGCCAGTCGGACCCATCTGGTTTCAGCTGGACGCAACATAAACTCTTAACATCCACAGCCAGTCGGACCCATCTGGTTTCAGCTGGACGCAACATAAACTCTTAACATCCACAGCCAGTCGGACCCATCTGGTTTCAGCTGGACGCAACATAAACTCTTAACATCCACAGCCAGTCGGACCCATCTGGTTTCAGCTGGACGCAACATAAACTCTTAACATCCACAGCCAGTCGGACCCATCTGGTTTCAGCTGGACGCAACATAAACTCTTAACATCCACAGCCAGTCGGACCCATCTGGTTTCAGCTGGACGCAACATAAACTCTTAACATCCACAGCCAGTCGGACCCATCTGGTTTCAGCTGGACGCAACATAAACTCTTAACATCCACAGCCAGTCGGACCCATCTGGTTTCAGCTGGACGCAACATAAACTCTTAACATCCACAGCCAGTCGGACCCATCTGGTTTCAGCTGGACGCAACATAAACTCTTAACATCCACAGCCAGTCGGACCCATCTGGTTTCAGCTGGACGCAACATAAACTCTTAACATCCACAGCCAGTCGGACCCATCTGGTTTCAGCTGGACGCAACATAAACTCTTAACATCCACAGCCAGTCGGACCCATCTGGTTTCAGCTGGACGCAACATAAACTCTTAACATCCACAGCCAGTCGGACCCATCTGGTTTCAGCTGGACGCAACATAAACTCTTAACATCCACAGCCAGTCGGACCCATCTGGTTTCAGCTGGACGCAACATAAACTCTTAACATCCACAGCCAGTCGGACCCATCTGGTTTCAGCTGGACGCAACATAAACTCTTAACATCCACAGCCAGTCGGACCCATCTGGTTTCAGCTGGACGCAACATAAACTCTTAACATCCACAGCCAGTCGGACCCATCTGGTTTCAGCTGGACGCAACATAAACTCTTAACATCCACAGCCAGTCGGACCCATCTGGTTTCAGCTGGACGCAACATAAACTCTTAACATCCACAGCCAGTCGGACCCATCTGGTTTCAGCTGGACGCAACATAAACTCTTAACATCCACAGCCAGTCGGACCCATCTGGTTTCAGCTGGACGCAACATAAACTCTTAACATCCACAGCCAGTCGGACCCATCTGGTTTCAGCTGGACGCAACATAAACTCTTAACATCCACAGCCAGTCGGACCCATCTGGTTTCAGCTGGACGCAACATAAACTCTTAACATCCACAGCCAGTCGGACCCATCTGGTTTCAGCTGGACGCAACATAAACTCTTAACATCCACAGCCAGTCGGACCCATCTGGTTTCAGCTGGACGCAACATAAACTCTTAACATCCACAGCCAGTCGGACCCATCTGGTTTCAGCTGGACGCAACATAAACTCTTAACATCCACAGCCAGTCGGACCCATCTGGTTTCAGCTGGACGCAACATAAACAGAGGAAGGAGATTGTTTTCTGTTTTCAACCAGTAGTCCTAGTGTAAGTCCCAAGTCGCACCCTATTCCCTATACAGTGCTCTACTTTTGACCAGAGCTCTATGGGTCCTGGTCGAATGTAGTGCACTATATAGGGAATAGGTTGCGATTTGGGACTTATACTAGGACTACTGGTTGAAAACAGAAAACAATCTCCTTCCTCTGTAATCCAGTATCATAATGACCAATAGGCCCCTTGGCTGTAACTCACCAAACACATGAGGACATGGTGTTCTTAACTGATGATAATGTGGTGTTGTCAGAACAGCAGGATGGGTATGAAGACCAACACAGCATCAGGACCAGGCAAAGATAATGGCCAGATCAAATGAATTCCTTTTTAATATTTAGGAAATCATTAGCCAATCGAAGACAACGCAAGAAGCTTTTTGTCAGAGGTGATTTCTATCTATGTTTTCTGTTGTTGTTGTTGTGGTGGAGGGGTTCTATAGTCTGTACTGGGGTTCTGTTGTTGTTGTTGTGGTGGAGGGGTTCTATAGTCTGTCCTGGGGTTCTGTTGTGGTGGAGGGGTTCTATAGTCTGTACTGGGGTTCTGTTGTTGTTGTGGTGGAGGGGTTCTATAGTCTGTACTGGGGTTCTGTTGTTGTTGTGGTGGAGGGGTTCTATAGTCTGTACTGGGGTTCTGTTGTTGTTGTTGTGGTGGAGGGGTTCTATAGTCTGTACTGGGGTTCTGTTGTTGTTGTTGTGGTGGAGGGGTTCTATAGTCTGTACTGGGGTTCTGTTGTTGTTGTTGTTGTGGTGGAGGGGTTCTATAGTCTGTTCTGGGGTTCTGTTGTTGTTGTTGTTGTTGTGGTGGAGGGGTTCAATAGTCTGTTCTGGGGTTCTGGTGTTGTTGTTGTTGTGGTGGAGGGGTTCTATAGTCTGTTCTGGGGTTCTGTTGTTGTTGTGGTGGAGGGGTTCTATAGTCTATACTGGGGTTCTGTTGCTGTTGTGGAGGGATTCTATAGTCTGTTCTGGGGTTCTGTTGTTGTTGTGGTGGAGGGGTTCTATAGTCTGTACTGGGGTTCTGTTGTTGTGGTGGAGGGGTTCTATAGTCTGTACTGGGGTTCTGTTGTTGTTGTGGTGGAGGGGTTCTATAGTCTGTACTGGGGTTCTGTTTTTGTGGTGGAGGGGTTCTATAGTCTGTACTGGGGTTCTGTTGTTGTTGTGGTGGAGGGGTTCTATAGTCTGTACTGGGGTTCTGTTGTTGTTGTGGTGGAGGGGTTCTATAGTCTGTACTGGGGTTCTGTTGTTGTTGTGGTGGAGGGGTTCTATAGTCTGTACTGGGGTTCTGTTGTTGTGGTGGAGGGGTTCTATAGTCTGTTCTGGGGTTCTGTTGTTGTTGTGGTGGAGGGGTTCTATAGTCTGTACTGGGGTTCTGTTGTTGTGGTGGAGGGGTTCTATAGTCTGTACTGGGGTTCTGTTGTTGTGGTGGAGGGGTTCTATAGTCTGTTCTGGGGTTCTGTTGTTGTTGTGGTGGAGGGGTTCTATAGTCTGTACTGGGGTTCTGTAGTGTTGGCTGGAGGGGGGAAGTTATGTGGGGGGTAAGGGGTTCAGAGGACAGTCCTATAGGAGGGGGTAGGGGGGTCGGGACAGTTCCGTGGGTGGGGGTTAAGTGGATGGTGGGGGAGGTAGCGGTGACCATCTGCTTTTAATTCAATAGGATTAATTTAATCCCATTAGATTTAGGAGACCTTGAAAGAGCCACACAGCATTACTCCTCTGGTGCCCAGTCAAATAATATCCATGACAACAGGCTGCTGAGTTAAAACACACGACAGACGTTTCATCAACACTATTAAGGGTATCAAGAGTCAGGGAGGTTTATTTCCAGATCCCTCCTTTCCTCCTCCTATCCTTCTCCTACTATCACTCTGTCATATCAGTTACTCATTAGCAGAGAGAGAGCTAAGGGAGAGAGGGAGAGAGAGCTAAGGAAGAGAGAGAGAGAGAGAGAGAGAGAGAGAGAAAGAGAGCTAAGGGAGAGAGGGAGAGAGAAAGAGCTAAGGGAGAGAGGGAGAGAGAGAGAGCTATGGGAGAGAGGGAGAGAGAGAGAGCTAAGGGAGAGAGGGAGAGAGAGAAAGCTAAAGGGAGAGAGGGAGAGAGAGAGAGCTAAGGGAGAGAGGGCGAGAGAGAGCGAGAGCTAAGGAAGAGAGGGAGAGAGAGAGAGCTAAGGGAGAGAGGGAGAGAGCTAAGGGAGAGAGGGAGAGAGAGAGAGCTAAGGGAGAGAGAGAGCTAGCTAAGGGAGAGAGGGAGAGAGAGAGCTAAGGGAGAGAGGGAGAGCTAAGGGAGAGAGGGAGAGAGCTAAGGGAGAGAGGGAGAGAGAGAGAGCTAAGGGAGAGAGGGAGAGAGAGAGCTAAAGGGAGAGAGGGAGAGCTAAGGGAGAGAGGGAGAGAGAGAGCTAAAGGGAGAGAGAGCTAAGGGAGAGAGCTAAAGGGAGAGAGAGCTAAGGGAGAGAGGGAGAGAGAGAGCTAAGGGAGAGAGAGAGGGAGAGAGAGAGAGCTAAGGGAGAGAGGGAGAGAGAGAGAGCTAAGGGAGAGAGGGAGAGAGAGAGAGCTAAGGGAGAGAGGGAGAGAGAGAGAGCTAAGGGGGAGGGAAAGAGCTAAAGGGAGAGAGGGAGAGAAGGAGAGAGCTAAGGGGGAGAGGGAGAGAGAGAGAGAGCTAAGGGAGAGAGGGAGAGAGAGAGAGAGCTAAGGGGGGGGGAGCTAAGGGGGAGAGGGAGAGAGAGAGAGCTAAGGGAGAGAGAGAGCGAGGGAGAGAGCTAAGGGAGAGAGGGAGAGAGCTAAGGGAGAGAGGGAGAGAGCTAAAGGGAGAGAGGGAGAGAGAGAGCTAAAGGGAGAGAGAGAGGGAGAGCTAAGGGAGAGAGGGAGAGCGAGAGAGAGAGAGGGAGAGAGAGAGCTAAGGGAGAGAGGGAGAGAGAGCTAAGGGAGAGAGGGAGAGAGAGAGCTAAGGGAGAGAGAGAGAGCTAAGGGAGAGAGGGAGAGAAAGAGCTATAAGCAAGAGAGAGAGGGGGAGAGAGAGAGCTAAGGGAGAGAGGGAGAGCGAGAGAGAGCTAAGGGGGAGAGAGAGAGGGAGAGGAGGAGAGAGAAGAGAACCTTCACACACTGTTGGTTTGGGTGATCATTGATATATCTGTTTAATGTTGTTTATTAAAGTACTGTATATCAGAAACCTAGCGATCTGTGACAGAAGGCATTATACCGACCTGCGCAAGGAGCTCATTAAATCAGACTGAACATTTTCAATACATTGGACATAATAAGCTGGTTACCTTCCAGCTACAACAGCCTTCATCAGGATCTAAGAAGACATGGTCCTTCCATCTTCAGAGAACATATCTGGGGAGTTACCGTCCTTCTCACCTCTCTACTCGCTAAGCGTTGTTAGGAAGTAGATCTCAGGAAGTCTCTTATCTCGCTCACCACCGTTCCCAGGGTCAAGGTCTCTCCTCCTGGCTACAGCCCACTCAGAGTCCCTGGAACAGCCCGTTTCCCTCAGCCCTGCCTTGTCCCTGACTCCCTGTTTCCCTCAGCCCTGCCTTGTCCCTGACTCCCTGTTTCCCTCAGCCCTGCCTTGTCCCTGACTCCCTGTTTCCCTCAGCCCTGCCTTGTCCCTGACTCCCTGTTTCCCTCAGCCCTGCCTTGTCCCTGGAACAGCCTGTTTCCCTCAGCCCTGCCTTGTCCCTGACTCCCTGTTTCCCTCAGCCCTGCCTTGTCCCTGGAACAGCCTGTTTCCCTCAGCCCTGCCTTGTCCCTGACTCCCTGTTTCCCTCAGCCCAGCCTTGTCCCTGACTCCCTGTTTCCCTCAGCCCTGCCTTGTCCCTGACTCCCTGTTTCCCTCAGCCCTGCCTTGTCCCTGACTCCCTGTTTCCCTCAGCCCTGCCTTGTCCCTGACTCCCTGTTTCGCTCAGCCCTGCCTTGTCCCTGACTCCCTGTTTCCCTCAGCCCTGCCTTGTCCCTGACTCCCTGTTTTCCTCAGCCCTGCCTTGTCCCTGACTCCCTGTTTCCCTCAGCCCTGCCTTGTCCCTGACTTGTCCCTGCATTTAGTCCTGTCAGTCTGCATTAGTCCTGTCAGTCTGCATTAGTCCTGTCAGTCCTGCCAGTATGCATTAGTCCTGTCAGTCTGCATTAGTCCTGTCAGTCTGCATTAGTCCTGTCAGTCCTGCCAGTATGCATTAGTCCTGTCAGTCTGCATTAGTCCTGTCAGTCTGTATTAGTCCTGTCAGTCTGCATTAGTCCGGTCAGTCCTGTCAGTCTGCATTAGTCCACTACTTTTGACCAAGGCCCAGTATGCCCTACATAGGGAATAGGATGCCATTTGTGACATAGCCTGTGGCCTAATGAGCTCTCAGCAGCAGGAAACGTTGGGCTTGTCAATGAAGAAGGGCCCGGCCGTGAAGAGAAGACACCTGTGGTGTCTACTGGGCCACCTCTTTCTCCTTCAACACAGGGTCTGGGTGGTGTCTACTGGGCCACCTCTTTCTCCTTCAACACGGGGTCTGGGTGGTGTCTACTGGGCCGCCTCTTTCTGCTTCAACACGGGGTCTGGGTGGTGTTTACTGGGCCACCTCTTTCTGCTCCAACACAGGGTCTGGGTGGTGTCTACTGGGCCACCTCTTTCTGCTTCAACACAGGGTCTGGGTGGTGTCTACTGGGCCACCTCTTTCTGCTCCAACACAGGGTCTGGGTGGTGTTTACTGGGCCACCTCTTTCTCCTTCAGCACAGGGTCTGGGTGGTGTCTATTGGGCCACCTCTTTCTGCTTCAACACAGGGTCTGGGTGGTGTCTACTGGGCCACCTCTTTCTGCTTCAACACAGGGTCTGGGTGGTGTTTACTGGGCCACCTCTTTCTGCTTCAACACAGGGTCTGGGTGGTGTTTACTGGGCCACCTCTTTCTGCTTCAACACAGGGTCTGGGTTGGTGTCTACTGGGCCACCTCTTTCTTCTTCAACACAGGGTCTGGGTGGTGTTTACTGGGCCACCTCTTTCTGCTCCAACACAGGGTCTGGGTGGTGTCTACTGGGCCACCTCTTTCTGCTCCAACACAGGGTCTGGGTGGTGTCTACTGGGCCACCTCTTTCTGCTTCAACACAGGGTCTGGGTGGTGTCTACTGGGCCACCTCTTTCTGCTCCAACACAGGGTCTGGGTGGTGTTTACTGGGCCACCTCCTTCTGCTTCAACACAGGGTCTGGGTGGTGTTTACTGGGCCACCTCTTTCTGCTTCAACACAGGGTCTGGGTGGTGTCTACTGGGCCACCTCTTTCTGCTTCAACACAGGGTCTGGGTGGTGTTTACTGGGCCACCTCTTTCTGCTCCAACACAGGGTCTGGGTCTGGGTGGTGTCTACTGGGCCACCTCTTTCTGCTCCAACACAGGGTCTGGGTGGTGTCTACTGGGCCACCTCTTTCTGCTTCAACACAGGGTCTGGGTGGTGTTTACTGGGCCACCTCTTTCTGCTCCAACACAGGGTCTGGGTGTTGTCTACTGGGCCACCTCTTTCTGCTTCAACACAGGTCTGGGTGGTGTTTACTGGGCCACCTCTTTCTGCTCCAACACAGGGTCTGGGTCTGGG
Organism: Oncorhynchus clarkii lewisi; assembly: GCF_045791955.1. Classification (NCBI taxonomy): domain Eukaryota; kingdom Metazoa; phylum Chordata; class Actinopteri; order Salmoniformes; family Salmonidae; genus Oncorhynchus; species Oncorhynchus clarkii. Next base: position 90,565,617 of record NC_092152.1, read on the forward strand.
TGGTGTCTACTGGGCCACCTCTTTCTGCTCCAACACAGGGTCTGGGTGTTGTCTACTGGGCCACCTCTTTCTGCTTCAACACAGGTCTGGGTGGTGTTTACTGGGCCACCTCTTTCTGCTTCAACACAGGGTCTGGGTGGTGTTTACTGGGCCACCTCTTTCTGCTCTTTCTGGTTATTTTGGTGGTAGGCAGTGTTGGGATAAGGTTATTTTGGTGGTAGGCAGTGTTGGGATAAGGTTATTTTGGTGGTAGACAGTGTTGGGATAAGGTTATTTTGGTGGTAGACAGTGTTGGGTATTCTGTTATTTTGGTGGTAGACAGTGTTGGGTTTTCTGTCATTTTGGTGGTAGACAGTGTTGGGATAAGGTTATTTTGGTGGTAGACAGTGTTGGGTATTCTGTTATTTTGGTGGTAGACAGTGTTGGGATAAGGTTATTTTGGTGGTAGACAGTGTTGGGATAAGGTTATTTTGGTGGTAGACAGTGTTGGGTATTCTGTTATTTTGGTGGTAGACAGTGTTGGGTTTTCTGTTATTTTGGTGGTAGGCAGTGTTGGGATAAGGTTATTTTGGTGGTAGACAGTGTTGGGTTTTCTGTTATTTTGGTGGTAGACAGTGTTGGGTTTTCTGTTATTTTGGTGGTAGGCAGTGTTGGGATAAGGTTATTTTGGTGGTAGACAGTGTTGGGATAAGGTTATTTTGGTGGTAGACAGTGTTGGGTTTTCTGTTATTTTGGTGGTAGACTGTGTCGGGTTTTCGCCAAACATAGCGGTGTTGCTTGTGCCCAAAAAGGTCCATTTGGGACATGATGCACGGTCCAGAGTATGGACTTCAGGTTCTTCAGGTTTCTCCAGGTGGTTTCTGACAAAGTTAAGACGGGCAGTTTGGTTGTTTTTTTTAACAGCAGAGCCTTTCTTCCTAGCAACCCTACCACGGGTGGCATTTTGATTCAGTGTTTTTAACAGCAGGGCCTTTCTTCCTAGCAACCCTACCACGGGTGGCATTTTGATTCAGTGTTTTTAACAGCAGGGCCTTTCTCCCTAGCAACCCTACCACGGGTGGCATTTTGATTCAGTGTTCTCCTTATTGTTGAAGCACAGTTACCTGAGACGCAGCAAGGGAGGTCCGCACATCTCTACATGTTATGTTTTGTGTTGGCTTTTACCTGATTTATTATTGTTCCTGTGGCTCTTTGGGATACTTTGGAAGGGCGTCCACTTCTAGACCGAGTTGCTGTCATGTTAAATACTCTCCATTTGTAAATGATTAGCCTCGCTGTGGCGTGATGGAGATCAAATCATTTTGAGATGATTTTACAGCCTTGTCCCAGACTGATGTGTTCTCACTACCCTCGTCCTGATGTCCTCTGAGATCTCCCTTTCCTCTCTGTACGGTCTGCTTTGCATTCACCTGGACGGGTGACACTAAACTGAGCAGGTTTCTCTATTTATCAGAGTCCCGCCCCCCTAACCATCTCTCCTTTGATTGGTTCATTTGATACCCAATTATTGACCCACCTGATTCTACTTATTAACTACTTGATTTAACCCAATGCAACTTGATGTTCACTTATTTTTTTGCATGAATTCATTTTTTAATGTTGTTTTTCTTACTACACTCATGATTTCACCTACACCAACATTGTATTGGTACATATAAACCTGTTATGTCAGATTAAAAAAGACTGGATCTGAGTAAATTAAGATTTCATGGTTAAAAACTAAATATAATATAATAATAATAATTATAATAATAATAATAATAATAATAATAACATCTGTAAATTGCACAAGGGGTTCACATACCTTCCATCAGCCCTGTATGTAGTTCCAGATCTGTCCACACTGAAGGGGTTGAGGAAGAACGACTACAGGGGTTCACATACCTTCCATCAGCCCTGTATGTAGTTCCAGATCTGTCCACACTGAAGGGGTTGGGGCAGAACGGCTACAGGGGTTCACATACCTTCCATCAGCCCTGTATGTAGTTCCAGATCTGTCCACACTGAAGGGGTTGAGGAAGAACGACTACAGGGGTTCACATACCTTCCATCAGCCCTGTATGTAGTTCCAGATCTGTCCACACTGAAGGGGTTGGGGCAGAACGGCTACAGGGGTTCACATACCTTCCATCAGTACTGTATGTAGTTCCAGATCTGTCCACACTGAAGGGGTTGAGGAAGAACGACTACAGGGGTTCACATACCTTCCATCAGCCCTGTATGTAGTTCCAGATCTGTCCACACTGAAGGGGTTGAGGAAGAACGACTACAGGGGTTCACATACCTTCCATCAGCACTGTATATAGTTCCAGATCTGTCCACACTGAAGGGGTTGGGGCAGAACGGCTACAGGGGTTCACATACCTTCCATCAGCCCTGTATGTAGTTCCAGATCTGTCCACACTGAAGGGGTTGAGGAAGAACGACTACAGGGGTTCACATACCTTCCATCAGCCCTGTATGTAGTTCCAGATCTGTCCACACTGAAGGGGTTGAGGAAGAACGGCTACAGGGGTTCACATACCTTCCATCAGCCCTGTATGTAGTTCCAGATCTGTCCACACTGAAGGGGTTGAGGAAGAACGACTACAGGGGTTCACATACCTTCCATCAGCCCTGTATGTAGTTCCAGATCTGTCCACACTGAAGGGGTTGGGGCAGAACGACTACAGGGGTTCACATACCTTCCATCAGCCCTGTATGTAGTTCCAGATCTGTCCACACTGAAGGGGTTGAGGAAGAACGACTACAGGGGTTCACATATCTTCCATCAGTACTGTATGTAGTTCCAGATCTGTCCACACTGAAGGGGTTGAGGAAGAACGACTACAGGGGTTCACATACCTTCCATCAGCCCTGTATGTAGTTCCAGATCTGTCCACACTGAAGGGGTTGGGGCAGAACGGCTACAGGGGTTCACATACCTTCCATCAGTACTGTATGTAGTTCCAGATCTGTCCACACTGAAGGGGTTGAGGAAGAACGACTACAGGGGTTCACATACCTTCCATCAGCCCTGTATGTAGTTCCAGATCTGTCCACACTGAAGGGGTTGAGGAAGAACGACTACAGGGGTTCACATACCTTCCATCAGCACTGTATATAGTTCCAGATCTGTCCACACTGAAGGGGTTGGGGCAGAACGGCTACAGGGGTTCACATACCTTCCATCAGCCCTGTATGTAGTTCCAGATCTGTCCACACTGAAGGGGTTGAGGAAGAACGACTACAGGGGTTCACATACCTTCCATCAGCCCTGTATGTAGTTCCAGATCTGTCCACACTGAAGGGGTTGAGGAAGAACGGCTACAGGGGTTCACATACCTTCCATCAGCCCTGTATGTAGTTCCAGATCTGTCCACACTGAAGGGGTTGAGGAAGAACGACTACAGGGGTTCACATACCTTCCATCAGCCCTGTATGTAGTTCCAGATCTGTCCACACTGAAGGGGTTGGGGCAGAACGACTACAGGGGTTCACATACCTTCCATCAGCCCTGTATGTAGTTCCAGATCTGTCCACACTGAAGGGGTTGAGGAAGAACGACTACAGGGGTTCACATATCTTCCATCAGCACTGTATGTAGTTCCAGATCTGTCCACACTGAAGGGGTTGAGGAAGAACGACTACAGGGGTTCACATACCTTCCATCAGCCCTGTATGTAGTTCCAGATCTGTCCACACTGAAGGGGTTGAGGAAGAACGACTACAGGGGTTCACATACCTTCCATCAGCCCTGTATGTAGTTCCAGATCTGTCCACACTGAAGGGGTTGAGGAAGAACGACTACAGGGGTTCACATACCTTCCATCAGCCCTGTATGTAGTTCCAGATCTGTCCACACTGAAGGGGTTGAGGAAGAACGACTACAGGGGTTCACATACCTTCCATCAGCACTGTATGTAGTTCCAGATCTGTCCACACTGAAGGGGTTGGGGCAGAACGGCTACAGGGGTTCACATACCTTCCATCAGCCCTGTATGTAGTTCCAGATCTGTCCACACTGAAGGGGTTGGGGCAGAACGGCTACAGGGGTTCACATACCTTCCATCAGCCCTGTATGTAGTTCCAGATCTGTCCACACTGAAGGGGTTGAGGAAGAACGACTACAGGGGTTCACATACCTTCCATCAGCCCTGTATGTAGTTCCAGATCTGTCCACACTGAAGGGGTTGAGGAAGAACGGCTACAGGGGTTCACATACCTTCCATCAGCCCTGTATGTAGTTCCAGATCTGTCCACACTGAAGGGGTTGAGGAAGAACGACTACAGGGGTTCACATACCTTCCATCAGCCCTGTATGTAGTTCCAGATCTGTCCACACTGAAGGGGTTGGGGCAGAACGACTACAGGGGTTCACATACCTTCCATCAGCCCTGTATGTAGTTCCAGATCTGTCCACACTGAAGGGGTTGAGGAAGAACGACTACAGGGGTTCACATATCTTCCATCAGCACTGTATGTAGTTCCAGATCTGTCCACACTGAAGGGGTTGAGGAAGAACGACTACAGGGGTTCACATACCTTCCATCAGCCCTGTATGTAGTTCCAGATCTGTCCACACTGAAGGGGTTGAGGAAGAACGACTACAGGGGTTCACATACCTTCCATCAGCCCTGTATGTAGTTCCAGATCTGTCCACACTGAAGGGGTTGAGGAAGAACGACTACAGGGGTTCACATACCTTCCATCAGCCCTGTATGTAGTTCCAGATCTGTCCACACTGAAGGGGTTGAGGAAGAACGACTACAGGGGTTCACATACCTTCCATCAGCACTGTATGTAGTTCCAGATCTGTCCACACTGAAGGGGTTGGGGCAGAACGGCTACAGGGGTTCACATACCTTCCATCAGCCCTGTATGTAGTTCCAGATCTGTCCACACTGAAGGGGTTGAGGAAGAACGACTACAGGGGGTCTCCTTTACAGCCACTCAGTTAGACCATACATACAAGGGATCACACTTCCAGTCTGTGATATATATCAACTGTAACTGAGATTTCAGCATTGATAAATTCCCCCCCCCAAAAAAACAACTTTTGCAGCTGGTTCGCCCACCCACTAAGCCTAGACACAGTGACACGGTGTGTAATTGACTTAAACCATGTGATTACTCTACCAGGCTCTACTGCCTGTCTACAGCTCCAGGTGCAGCTAGCTACCAGGTCGCTTCCAAAACATGGCATCCTATTCCCAACCCTACGGCTCCTGGTTAAATGTAGTGCACTATGTAGGGGAAAGGATGCCATTTGGGAAGCAGAGTCGACATCATTTTTCGAGCATCATATTCAAATCATCTATAAGTGACTTTGTTGAGCTTCACGATCAATTTGAGACACTTTCTGATGATTTGGACCTGGCGCACGGAAAAATGCTAATTATCGGTCGCGTGACTCGAATGGGATTTGTGCCACAAATGCTAAAAACGTTAGCATGTGGAAACAGTGCCAGGGAAACTCAACCAAAGCATGGTTATCTGTCATACCTTGTCCATAGACTGCTTACAGGGGCAGGAAACCAATGTGACGTGTTGTCATTCAGGTCAACTATCCCTTCATTTGTTTTTTTTCCTGTAATGATTTTGTGTCGATATTGATGAAAATGAAGCATGGGTTTATTCTAAGGAAAAACAATCTAGCTATTGGCTAACGTTAGCATTCAACTAGCTAGCCTATTTTAAGTTAGTATGATGTGAATTTGAAAAGTTTATGTATATATTATGTCAATTGGACATTTCTCCCAATAACTCTACTTCAACTCTCTTCAATAAGCTTTACCTCTCACTCTATACAATTCTGTTGATCTCTTTGCCTCCGGAACCCCTCCAAGCCCAGACCCCCTCAGACCTCAGACCCTCTCTAACCCCCTCTAACCTCAGACCCCCTCTAACCCCAGACCCTCTCTAACCCCCTCTAACCATCTCTAACCCCAGACCCCCTCTAACCCCAGACCCTCTCTAACCCTCTGTAACCCCAGACCCTCTCTAACCCCAGACCCCCTCCAACCCCAACCCCAGACCCTCTCTAACCCCAGATCCCCTCTAACCTCAGACCCCCTCTAACCTCAGACCCTCTCTAACCTCAGACCCCCTCTAACCTCAGACCCCCTCAGACCATCTCTAACCCCAGACCCCCTCTAACCCCAGACCCCCTCTAACCTCAGACCCCCTCTGAACTTCAGACCCCCTCTAACCTCAGACCCCCTCTGAACTTCAGACCCTCTCTAACCTCAGACCCTCTCTGAACTTCAGACCCCCTCTAACTTCAGACCCCCTCTAACCTCAGACCCTCTCTGAACTTCAGACCCCCCCAGACCCCCTCTAACCCCAGACCCCCTCTGAACTTCAGACCCCTGGTTAGCAGCACTATTACAGTAGATGTATTTCTGACTTCTGTGTTGGTTTGAAAAGGGATTGTCTCACCAATAGGTTTCAGCTGTCTTTGTGATGACTGAATGTAGACTACAAGCTGCAGTATGCAGGTGAGAGGAGTCCAGGACCGGAAATACTATTTCACAAACCCAGTAAGGACACTTCCAACCCCTCGTTGCTGTTATTCCATGTTATGACCTGATGTCATTACTATAGTACAGACACACATGAAGTACGGTGAGACTAATAACAAACATATCAGAATAGTAGGCAGAGTTGCTGTCATGTTAAATACTCTCCATGTGTAAATGATTAGCCTCACAAGTGAACTGATGGAGCTCAAATCATTTCGAGATTATTTTATAGCCTTCTCCCAGACTGATGTGTTCTCACTACCCTCGTCCTAATAACAAACATATAGGAATAGTAGCCTATTGGTCTTCAGACATTATGGCATTATGGTTTGATACATAGTTAATACACAGTTCATACATAGTCTAATGGTTAGAGCGTTGGACTAGCAACAAGAAAGGTTGCTAGATCGAATCCCCCGAGCTGACAAGGTAAAAAATCTGTCGTTCTGCCCCTGAACAAGGCAGTTAACCCACTGTTCCCCTGAACAAGGCAGTTAACCCACTGTTCCCCTGAACAAGGCAGTTAACCCACTGTTACTAGGCCGTCGTTGTAAATAATAATTTGTTCTTAATTGACTTGCCTAGTTAAATAAATAAATAAATAAATAACAAACAGACACATTTAGTCGTGCATTAGCCTATCGTCAAAATTGATGGAAGCCAAACCAAAACTTCCCGAGTTTCTGAGAGAAAACGTTCAGCACTGAATAAAAACATCGTGGTTGCTTGAGCCTATCAATTTCAAAAGCTAATGTGTCCATAGTGTTTTAATGTAACATAACAAAAAGGCTTGAATAAATTGGGTGGGATACAAAGACACAGTTAACACCCAAATACAATTTCGAATCACTGCGTGAACAGAATGGGGGACTGAATTGGAGAGAGCGCCTCAAACTTACCCTTTATAGAACCGAGAGAAGTGAGATATGTTTCCCAAAGCTTTTAAAGAACACGAACCAGTAGATATATCCTAAATGTTACGACACTGTCCTCGGGAATTACTAATAATCACGGATAAATCCAATAGTACGGGCGCAGCAACAGCGTTCAGTTCAGTCATGTGCTCATTCCTCACCGCGAGGTTCGCTCTGTGGTTGAAGTGTCCGTCCACCCGTTTCCATACGCGCAGCGCTTCACGCTACACCTCGAAGGTATGGTAGAGTACTGGACGCTCACACCCACCACTAAAAACTAGCATTGTTAACATTTCAAATAATAGGGCCTTTTTCTTCGACACAGCTTGAACTCAACTGCTATTTTGATTGGCATTCGTTCCATACAGTAGGACCTAAATCATGCGTAATAACTTTCACAACGTTTTTTTCTTGGTAGCCTATAACACAAAATAACATTTCATCCATTTGTGATGTTTTTCTTTCATGTTGGATGTTTTAAGGTGCAGCACAGATGGGCACTCGAGAGACAGGAGGGTATTTATGACACCCTCTTTCACTCTTGTCGCTCCTTTCAGATCACGACTCTTGGTTTAAAACCTTCCCCTCCCTCTATTCTCACCCCTGAGTCTAACCCCTTCTCACCCCTTCTCATCCAGACTAATTGCCTTAAGCAATAAAACACCCTTCTAATATAATTACATTTCAATTTAAGGGTTTTATTGGCAAGTGAAGTAGATAATAAACAACAGTGAAAACAAACAATAAAACATTAACAGTAAACATTATACTCACAAAAGTTCCAAAATAATAAAGACATTTCAAATGTGATATTATGTCTTTATACAGTGTTGTAATGATGTGCAAATAGTTTAAAGTATAACAGAGAAAATAAATAAACTGGTCACTGGTTGATCTTTTCTCGTGGCAACAGGTCACACATCTTGCTGCTGTGATGTCACACTGTGGTATTTCACCCCAGTAGATATGGGAGTTTATCAAACTTGGGTTTGTTTTTGAGTTCTTTGTGGATCTGTGTAATCTGAGGGAAATATGTCTCTCTAATATGGTCATACATTCGGGAAGGAGGTTAGGACGTGCAGCTCAGATTCCACCTCATTTTGTCACATATGCCGAATACAACAGGTATTCATTCACCTTACGGTGAAAATGCTGACATACAAGCACTTAACCAACAATGCAGTTTTAAGAAAAATAAGTGTTAAGAAAGTCAATGTGGAGGTTATATACAGGAGGTACCGGTACAGAGTCAATGTGGAGGCTATATACAGGGGGTACCGGTACAGAGTCAATGTGGAGGCTATATACAGGGGGTACCAGTACAGAGTCAATGTGGAGGCTATATACAGGGGGTACCATTACAGAGTCAATGTGGAGGCTATATACAGGAGGTACCGGTACAGAGTCAATGTGGAGGCTATATACAGGGGGTACCGGTACAGAGTCAATGTGGAGGCTATATACAGGGGGTACCGGTACAGAGTCAATGTGGAGGCTATATACAGGGGGTACCGGTACAGAGTCAATGTGGAGGCTATATACAGGGTGTTACGGTACAGAGTCAATGTGGAGGCTATATACAGGGGGTACCAGTACAGAGTCAATGTGGAGGCTATATACAGGGGGTACCAGTACAGAGTCAATGTGGAGGCTATATACAGGAGGTACCGGTACAGAGTCAATGTGGAGGCTATATACAGCGGGTACCGGTACAGAGTCAATGTGGAGGCTATATACAGGGGGTACCGGTACAGAGTCAATGTGGAGGCTATATACAGGAGGTACCGGTACAGAGTCAATGTGGAGGCTATATACAGGGGGTACCGGTACAGAGTCAATGTGGAGGCTATATACAGGGGGTACCGGTACAGAGTCAATGTGGAGGCTATATACAGGGTGTTACGGTACAGAGTCAATGTGGAGGCTATATACAGGGGTACCGGTACAGAGTCAATGTGGAGGCTATATACAGGGGGTACCGGTACAGAGTCAATGTGGAGGCTATATACAGGGGGTACCGGTACAGAGTCAATGTGGAGGCTATATACAGGGGGTACCGGTACAGAGTCAATGTGGAGGCTATATACAGGGGGTACCGGTACAGAGTCAATGTGGAGGCTATATACAGGAGGTACCGGTACAGAGTCAATGTGGAGGCTATATACAGGGGCTACCGGTACAGAGTCAATGTGGAGGCTATATACAGGAGGTACCGGTACAGAGTCAATGTGGAGGCTATATACAGGGTATTACGGTACAGAGTCAATGTGGAGGCTATACACAGGAGGTACCGGTACAGAGTCAATGTGGAGGCTATATACAGGGTGTTACGGTACAGAGTCAATGTGGAGGCTATATACAGGAGGTACCGGTACAGAGTCAATGTGGAGGCTATTGTGACGACCCTCCCACTCTGTCTTCCGTATTCTGTCTTTGTTCTTGTTTCCTTATTAGGATGCCGGTGGGCGGAGTTGAGAGGGTCGTCAGCTACATGGGAAACACCTGGGCCAGGTGTGTCCCAGGATAAATAGACCACCTCCCCATTCATGGAGGAGACTCTCTCCATGCAGACACCTTTGCAGATTGTGTTGTGGTTCTTGGTGGCCTTTTGTTTGTTTGCTTTGGCACCTTTCAACACCCTGCATTATCACATTCATGCATGCAAAACACTCACTTACACTACTGATTACTGATTACACACACCATTGTATATTTTCCTTAGTTGCTTTAGTTAATAAATATATATTTTGTTACTCCTTATCTCCACGTTGTCTCCCTTTTGTTACGGGCTTTGAGCCGGTTCGTGACACTATATACAAGGGGTATCGGTACAGAGTCAATGTGGAGGCTATATACAGGGGGTACCGGTACAGAGTCAATGTGGAGGCTATATACAGGGGGTACCGGTACAGAGTCATTGTGGAGACTATATACAGGGGGTACCGGTACAGAGTCAATGTGGAGGCTATATACAGGGTATTACGGTACAGAGTCAATGTGGAGGCTATATACAGGGGGTACCGGTACAGAGTCAATGTGGAGGCTATATACAGGGGGTATCGGTACAGAGTCAATGTGGAGGCTATATACAGGGGGTACCGGTACAGAGTCAATGTGGAGGCTATATACAGGGGGTACCGGTACAGAGTCAATGTGGAGGCTATATACAGGGGGTACCGGTACAGAGTCAATGTGGAGACTATATACAGGGTATTACGGTACAGAGTCAATGTGGAGGCTATATACAGGAGGTACCGGTACAGAGTCAATGTGGAGGCTATATACAGGGGGTACCGGTACAGAGTCAATGTGGAGGCTATATACAGGGGGTACCGGTACAGAGTCAATGTGCTGGGGAACTGGTTAGTCGAGTTAATGGAGGTAATATGTACATGTAGGTAGAGTTAAGGTGACTATGCATAGATAATAAACAGAGAGAAGCAGCAGCGTAAAAATGGGGGGTTAGCCATTTGATTAGCTGTTCAGGAGTCTTATGGCTTGTGGTTAGAAGCTGTTAAGCCTCTTGGACCCAGACTTGGCGCTCCGGTACCGCTTGCCGTGCGGTAGCAGAGAGAACAGTCTATGACTAGGGTGGCTGGAGTCTGGAAAGATTTGGCATGGGTCCTCAGATCCTCAACAAGTTCTACAGTTACAGCATTGAGAGCATCCTGACTGGTTACATTAATGCCTGGTATGGCAACTGCTCGGCCTCCGACCGCAAGGCACTACAGAGGGTAATGCGTACGGCCCAGTACATCACTGGGCCCAAGCTTCCTGTCATCCTGGACCTCTATACCAGGCGGTGTCAGAGGAAGGTGGACACCAAGGAACTTAAAGTTCTCAACCTGCTCCACTGCAGCCCCGTCGATGAGAATGGAGGTGTGCTCGGCCCTCCATTTCCTGTAGTTCACGATCATCTCCTTTGTCTTGATCACGTTGAGGGAAAGGTTGTTATTCTGGCACCACATGGTCAGGTCTCTCACCTCCTCCCTATAGGCTGTCTCATCGTTGTCGGTGATCAGGCCTACCACTGTTGTGTTGTCGGCAAACTTAATGAAGGTTTTGGAGTCGTGCCTGGGCCGTGCAGTCATGGGTGAACATGAGGGGACTGAGCACGCACCCCTGACCCACCCTTACCAGAATCCAGTTGCAGAGGGAGGTGTTTAGTCCCAGGGTCCTTAGCTTAGTGATGAGCTTTGAGGGCACGATGGTGTTGAACGCTGAGCTGTAGTCAATGAACAGCATTCTCACGTAGGTGTTCCTTTTGTCCAGGTTGGAAAGGGCAGTGTGGAGTGCAATAGAGATCGCATCATCTGTAGATCTGTTAGGGCGGTATGCAAATTGGAGTGGGTCTAGGGTTTCTGGTATAATGGTGTTGACGTGAGCCATGGCAGACCAGCCAGGTCTGCCTTCGGTGGTCTTTCTCAATAGCAAGGCTACGCTCACTGAGTCTGTGCATAGCCTTGTAGAGGTAGACCTGGTCATAAAGACTGTTCAAGTCCAGGGTGGAGTGGTGGGCCAGGTAGACATCAGGTTTTGAGGCACAGTCTCGCAAAATGCTCGTATTCGCCCGCTATATGGTGGCAGGGTGAATGACCTTTCTGTAGTACAGCACCCTATTCAACTCCCTATTCAGCACCCTATTCAACTCCCTATTCAACTATGGGCCATGGTCAAAAGAAGTTAACTTTTATAGGGAACAGAGACGTTTGGGAATAGAGTGCCATTTGGAATACAGACAACCTGAACACAACAAGGTTGGAATCTTTCCTCTCATTTCTTCTGTCTGTCTCTGTCTGACTGCATTCTAGAACATTTCTCCTGTCTGTCTCTGTCTGACTTCACTCAAGAACATTTCTTCTGTCTCTGTCTGACTGCATTCTAGAACATTTCTTCTGTCTGACTGCATTCTAGAACATTTCTTCTGTCTGACTGCATTCTAGAACATTTCTTCTGTCTGACTGCATTCTAGAACATTTCTTCTGTCTGACTGCATTCTAGAACATTTCTTCTGTCTGACTTCATTCTAGAACATTTCTTCTGTCTGACTTCATTCTAGAACATTTCTTCTGTCTGACTGCATTCTAGAACATTTCTTCTGTCTGACTTCATTCTAGAACATTTCTTCTGTCTGACTGCATTCTAGAACATTTCTTCTGTCTGACTTCATTCTAGAACATTTCTTCTGTCTGACTTCATTCTAGAACATTTCTTCTGTCTGACTGCATTCTAGAACATTTCTTCTGTCTGACTTCATTCTAGAACATTTCTTCTGTCTGACTTCATTCTAGAACATTTCTTCTGTCTGACTGCATTCTAGAACATTTCTTCTGTCTGACTGCATTCTAGAACATTTCTTCTGTCTGACTGCATTCTAGAACATTTCTTCTGTCTGGGGCAGTAACACATTTTCATTTCACATCTGTGAAGATTCTGTATATAGACTTTTTGTTTTCTTTTGTTCTACTGTATTATTGACTGTATGTTTTGTTTATTCCATGTGTAACTCTGTGTTGTTGTATGGGTCGAATTGCTACGCTTTATCTTGGCCAGGTCGCAGTTGTAAATGAGAACTTGTTCTCAACTAGCCTACCTGGTTAAATAAAGGTGAAATAAATAAATAAAAAATAAAAAGACTCTAGACATGGACATAACATGGCCTTGGGATTTTTACAGTACAAAGACACACCTGTGATAATGCACACAGGAATATTTAAGGACACACGGGCCTATTTAAAGACACACAGGCCTATTTAAAGACACACAGGCCTATTTAAAGACACACTGGCATATTTAAAGGCACAGTGGCCTATTTAAAGACACACTGGCATATTTAAAGACACACTGGCATATTTAAAGGCACAGTGGCATATTTAAAGACACACTGGCATATTTAAAGGCACAGTGGCATATTTAAAGACACACTGGCATATTTAAAGGCACAGTGGCATATTTAAAGACACACTGGCATATTTAAAGGCACAGTGGCATATTTAAAGGCACACGGGCCTATTTAAAGACACACAGGCCTATTTAAAGACACACTGGCATATTTAAAGGCACAGTGGCCTATTTAACGACACACTGGCATATTTAAAGGCACAGTGGCCTATTTAAAGACACACTGGCCTATTTAAAGACACACTGGCATATTTAAAGGCACAGTGGCATATTTAAAGGCACACGGGCCTATTTAAAGACACACAGGCCTATTTAAAGACACACTGGCATATTTAAAGGCACAGTGGCCTATTTAACGACACACTGGCATATTTAAAGGCACAGTGGCCTATTTAAAGACACACTGGCATATTTAAAGGCACAGTGGCATATTTAAAGGCACACGGGCATATTTAAAGACATTTGCTGCAATTTACAGTGTTATTATTGCTTGACAACAGAGTGTAAGGTTAAAGACGTACACAACAGTACCCTCTTTGTTTGTTCCAAGACAGAGTGAACCTTTACGTTGTCCTAGCAACTGTTGACACAGAACTCACTCACAGGCTACTTCCCAAATGGAATCCTATTCCCTATACAGTTCACTACTTTTGACCAGGGGGCCCACAGGAATCTAGTCAACACTAGTGCACTATAGGGAAAAGGGGGGCCATTTGGGACAGAGACGCTGACTCAGATTGGAGTTTGTTGCTACAGCCAAGAAGAAGCTGCGTTGTGGTTTCAGAAGAAGCTGCGTTGGGGTTTCAGAAGAAGCTGTGTTGTCGTTTCAGAAGCTGTGTTGTGGTTTCAGAAGAAGCTGTGTTGTGGTTTCAGAAGAAGCTGTGTTGTGGTTTCAGAAGCTGTGTTGTGGTTTCAGAAGAAGCTGTGTTGTGGTTTCAGAAGCTGTGTTGTGGTTTCAGAAGCTGTGTTGTGGTTTCAGAAGAAGCTGCGTTGTGGTTTCAGAAGAAGCTGTGTTGTGGTTTCAGAAGAAGCTGTGTTGTGGTTTCAGAAGAAGCTGTGTTGTGGTTTCAGAAGCTGTGTTGTGGTTTCAGAAGCTGTGTTGTGGATTCAGAAGCTGTGTTGTAGATTCAGAAGCTGTGTTGTGGATTTAGAAGAACCTGTGTTGTGGATTCAGAAGAACCTGTGTTGTGGATTCAGAAGAACCTGTGTTGTGGATTCAGAATAAGCTGTGTTGTGGATTCAGAAGCTGTATTGTAGTTTCAGAAGAAGCTATGTTGTAGTTTCAGAAGAAGCTGTGTTGTGGTTTCAGAAGCTGTGTTGTGGTTTCAGAAGAAGATGTGTTGTGGTTTCAGAAGCTGTGTTGTGGATTCAGAAGAACCTGTGTTGTGGATTCAGAAGAAGCTGTGTTGTGGATTCAGAAGCTGTATTGTAGTTTCAGAAGAAGCTATGTTGTAGTTTCAGAAGAAGTTGTGTTGTGGTTTCAGGGTTTGGTGTACTGTAGGAGGGATTGGTGAGAAGTGAAAAGGGAGTATTTGACTAGTCTCTTTCCAAAGAAAACGTTGTGAAAGAACGGCTTTCAGCTGAGCTGTGTCACACTGAGGTGAGACGAGTCGTTGGGTGTTTAAGACCGTACCAAAGGGGATAAAGGCTTGTGAACAACTCAAGGTAAACAACAAGGTTTGAGACTTTGCTTTCTCACCACAAACTACATCTCTCTCTCTCTTTCTCTCTCCCTCTCTCTCTCTCTCCCTCCCTCTCTCTCTCCCTCCCTCTCTCTCTCCCTCCCTCTCCCTCTCTCCCTCTCTCTCCCTCTCTCTCTCTCTCTCACTCTCCCAATGTAAGGTAGCTTACACGATATAAGGGATAATTCTTGAGAGCAAACGTCATGGTTACCTCATTGATCCCTACAGAGCAACTCCTCCGTGGTGTTCTCCTCTCCTCTCTCCTAACCTCACATAGGCAACAGACATGACTCACATGCTTTGTAGGCCTCTTTTCTTTTGAGTTGAGCAGACGGGAAGATGGCCTCTGGTTGCAGTGGGAAACACAAAGAGGTACACGAGTCATTTCAGCGCTCAACATGCAGTTATCAACGATGAATACATCGTCCACGTGTTCTCCTCTTGAAAATCAATCCCTCATCAATTATAATGAAACATAAATCAATAATTACATTCAGAAATTATTCAACGACATTTTCTTTGGCTCGTCTGGTAACGGCAGTGAATTCCACTCACATGAAGATTCACCCTATAGATCCACCCTATAGATCCACCCTATAGATCCATCCTATAGATCCACCCTATAGATCCATGCTATAGATTCACCCTATAGATCCACCTTATAGATCTATCCTATAGATCATGCTATAGATCCACCCTATAGATCAACCCTATAGATCCATGCTATAGATCCATGCTATAGATCCACCCTATAGATCCACCTTATAGATCTATCCTATAGATCCATGCTATAGATCCACCCTATAGATCCATGCTATAGATCCATGCTATAGATCCACCTTATAGATCATGCTATAGATCCATCCTATAGATCCATGCTATAGATCCATCCTATAGATCGATTCTATAGATCCACCGTATATATCAAC
>NC_092152.1:90586545-90731545 GCF_045791955.1 Oncorhynchus clarkii lewisi
GACAAGTCTTCTTCCTCCTCCCTTCTGTTGGCCTGGGAGACAGACAAGTCTTCTTCCTCCTCCCTTCTGTTGGCCTGGGAGACAGACAAGTCTTCTTCCTCCTCCCTTCTGTTGGCCTGGGAGACAGACAAGTCTTCTTCCTCCTCCCTTCTGTTGGCCTGGGAGACAGACAAGTCTTCTTCCTCCTCCCTTCTGTTGGCCTGGGAGAAAGACAAGTCTTCTTCCTCCTCCCTTCTGTTGGCCTGGGAGACAGACAAGTCTTCTTCCTCCTCCCTTCTGTTGGCCTGGGAGACAGACAAGTCTTCTTCCTCCTCCCTTCTGTTGGCCTGGGAGACAGACAAGTCTTCTTCCTCCTCCCTTCTGTTGGCCTGGGAGAAAGACAAGTCTTCTTCCTCCTCCCTTCTGTTGGCCTGGGAGACAGACAAGTCTTCTTCCTCCTCCCTTCTGTTGGCCTGGGAGACAGACAAGTCTTCTTCCTCCTCCCTTCTGTTGGCCTGGGAGACAGACAAGTCTTCTTCCTCCTCCCTTCTGTTGGCCTGGGAGACAGACAAGCCTTCTTCCTCCTCCCTTCTGTTGGCCTGGGAGACAGACAAGTCTTCTTCCTCCTCCCTTCTGTTGGCCTGGGAGACAGACAAGTCTTCTTCCTCCTCCCTTCTGTTGGCCTGGGAGACAGACAAGTCTTCTTCCTCCTCCCTTCTGTTGGCCTGGGAGACAGACAAGTCTTCTTCCTCCTCCCTTCTGTTGGCCTGGGAGACAGACAAGTCTTCTTCCTCCTCCCTTCTGTTGGCCTGGGAGAAAGACAAGTCTTCCTAGAGAGCCTTCTGTTGGTCCAGGAGACAGACCAGTCTTCCTAGAGACAGCCTTCTGTTGGCCTGGGAGACAGACAAGTCTTCTTCCTCCTCCCTTCTGTTGGCCTGGGAGACAGACAAGTCTTCTTCCTCCTCCCTTCTGTTGGCCTGGGAGAAAGACAAGTCTTCCTAGAGAGCCTTCTGTTGGTCCAGGAGACAGACCAGTCTTCCCAGAGACAGCCTTCTGTTGGTCCAGGAGACAGACAAGTCTTCCTAGAGACAGCCTTCTGTTGGCCTGGGAGACAGACAAGTCTTCCTAGAGACAGCCTTCTGTTGGCCTGGGAGACAGACAAGTCTTCTTCCTCCTCCCTTCTGTTGGCCTGGGAGAAAGACAAGTCTTCCTAGAGAGCCTTCTGTTGGTCCAGGAGACAGACCAGTCTTCCCAGAGACAGCCTTCTGTTGGTCCAGGAGACAGACACGTCTTCCTAGAGACAGCCTTCTGTTGGCCTGGGAGACAGACAAGTCTTCCTAGAGACAGCCTTCTGTTGGCCTGGGAGACAGACAAGTCTTCCTAGAGACAGCCTTCTGTTGGTCCAGGAGACAGACAAGTCTTCCTAGAGACAGCCTTCTGTTGGCCTGGGAGACAGACAAGTCTTCCTAGAGACAGCCTTCTGTTGGTCCAGGAGACAGACAAGTCTTCCTAGAGACAGCCTTCTGTTGGTCCAGGAGACAGACAAGTCTTCCTAGAGACAGCCTTCTGTTGGCCTGGGAGACAGACAAGTCTTCCTAGAGATTCCATCAACTAAATACACATCAGAACCAGAAGGTGGAGGGAAATGGGGCAACCTATTTCAGGTGGATTGAAAAGGTGTTTCAGATACACTCTTAGCAACAACAAAAAGGTTCCAAAACTTTTTTTTTATTTCCCCATTTTTGGTTCCAGGTAGAACCGTTTTAGATTCCTAGGGTTCTACCTGGAACCAAAAGGTTTTCTTCAAATGGTTCTTCTAAGGTTCTTCTTTTAGGTTCTAGATAGCACCTTTTCACTCTGAGTGTATACAGAGGACGGTGTATGTTGTCTAACTGTCGATGAGAGCAAACAGAGAGTAACGTTGTAAAGAAGAACCCCGTGTCAGACCAAGCTGGAAGGAAAAGACTGATCTAAATCATCTCTGAATACAAATGATTGTTTTGTTTTGGCTCGTTTCACCAACGGTCCTGCCAGGATTCCATCTCCAAATGTTCCAAAGGAAACCATGTTCCACTACGTGTTCCTTGTTCCACTACGTGTTCCACTACGTGTTCCACTACGTGTTCCGTGTTCCACTGCGTGTTCCGTGTTCCACTACGTGTTCCGTGTTCCACTGCGTGTTCCACTGCGTGTTCCGTGTCCCAAACGTGTTCCCCGGTGGGCCCGGGACAAATGTAATTCAGACCATTTGACTTGTTTTTAACATTATGTTACGTTACAGCTTTATTCTAAAATTGATAAATACATTTAAAAAATCCTCAGCAATCTGCACACAATACATAATGACATCACAATACCCCATAATGACATCACAATACCCCATAATGACATCACAATACCCCATAATGACATCACAATACATAATGACATCACAATACCCCATAATGACATCACAATACCCCATAATGACAAAGCAAAAACAGCTGGTTTTTAAAACATTTTTGCAAATGTATTACACAGTTTGCTATGAAACTCGACATTGAGCTCAGGTGCATCCTGTTTCCATTGATCATCCTTGAGATGTTTCTACAACTTGATTGGAGTCCACCTGTGGTAAATTCAATTGATTGGACATGATTTGGAAAGGCACACACCTGTCTATATAAGGTCCCACAGTTGACACTGCATGTCAGAGCAAAAACCAAGCCATGAGGTCAAAGGAATTGTCCGTAGAGCTCCAAGACAAGATTGTGTCGAGGCACAGATCTGGGGAAGGGTACCAAAACATTTCTGTAGCATTTAAACAAAGTCCCCAAGAACAAAGTGGCCTCCATCATTCTTAAATGGAAGAAGTTTGGAACCTCCTCCGGTGGGCCACCTTCCTTCCCTCTCACAGACTTCTTCTTGCCTCCACTCCCTCCTCCGGTGGGCCACCTTCCTTCCCTCTCACAGACTTCTTCTTGCCTCCACTTCCTCCTCCGGTGGGCCACCTTCCTTCCCTCTCACAGACTTCTTCTTGCCTCCACTCCCTCCTCCGGTGGGCCACCTTCCTTCCCTCTCACAGACTTCTTCTTGCCTCCACTTCCTTCTCCGGTGGGCCACCTTCCTTCCCTCTCACAGACTTCTTCTTGCCTCCACTTCCTCCACCGGTGGGCCACCTTCCTTCCCTCTCACAGACTTCTTCTTGCCTCCACTTCCTCCTCCGGTGGGCCACCTTCCTTCCCTCTCACAGACTCCTTCTTGCCTCCACTTCCTCCTCCGGTTGGCCACCTTCCTTCCCTCTCACAGACTTCTTCTTGCCTTCACTTCCTCCACCGGTGGGCCGGGCTGTCAGGGCTGATCCATCACACAGCTGCAGGTTGGGTACGTGGTATGTGTTGGTGTGTATGTGGTGGGAGAAACGTCAGGACTGTCACTACTGACAGGGGAGCAGTATGTGAGTTCATTGACAGAGACAGGTTATCCACTACATGGGCACGCAACCCTCGTTTCGGGCTTTTCCCTATACAGTATATTTGGAAAGTATTCAGACCCCTTGACTTTTTACACATTAAAAGTGATTTTTGTCACGTTACAGCCTTATTCTGAAATGGTTTCAATAGTTTTTCCCTGATCAATCTACACAAAATACTCAACAGTGACAAAGAAAAAACAGGTTTTTAGACATTTTTGTAAAAGTATTAAAAAATATATATCTAATTTACATATGTTTTCAGACCCTTTACTCAGTACTTTGTTGAAGCACCTTTGGCAGCGATTACAGCCTTGAGTTTTTTACGGTATGATGCTACAAGCTTGGCACACCTGTATTTGGGGAGTTTCTCCCATTCCTCTCTGCAGATCCTCTCAAGCTCTGTCAGGTTGGATGTGTAGCATCGCTGCACAGCTATTTTCAGGTCTCTCCAGAGATGCTAGATCGGGTTCAAGTCTGGGCTCTGGCTGGGCCACTCAAGGACATTCAGAGACTTGTCCCGAAGCCACTCCTGCATTGTGTTGGCTGTGTGATTAGGGTTGTTGTCCTGTTGGAAGGTGAACCTTCGCCCCAGTCTGAGATCCGGAGTACTCTGGAGCAGGTGATCAATGATCTCTCTGTACTTTGCTCCGTTCATCTTTCTCTCAATCCTAACTAGTCTCCCAGTCCCTGCCACTGAAAAACATCCCCACAGCCTGAGGCTGCCACCACCATGCTTCACCGTAGGGATTGTGCCAGGTTTCCTCCAGACGTGACGGCATGTTCAATCTTGGTTTCATCAGACCAGAGAATCTTGTTTCTCATGGTCAGAGTCTTTAGGTGCCTTTTGGCAAACTTCAAGCAGGCTGTCAAGTGTTTTTACTGAGGAGTGGCTCCCGTCTGGCCACTCTACCATAAAGGACTGATTGGTGGAGTGCTGCAGAAATTGTTGTCATTCTGGAAGGTTCTCCCATCTCCACAGAGGAACTCTGGAGCTCTGTCAGAGTGACCATCAGGTTCACCTCCCTTACCGAGGCCCTTCTCCCCGATTGCTCAGTTTGTCAGGGCGGCCAGGTTACTAGATGGTGGTGGTGGTACAGGGTTACTAGATGGTGGTGGTGGTGGTACAGAGTTACTAGATAGTGGTGGTGGTGGTACAGGGTTACTAGATGGTGGTGGTGGTGGTGGTACAGGGTTACTAGATGGTGGTGATGGTGGTACAGGGTTACTAGATGGTGGTGGTGGTACAGGGTTACTAGATGGCGGTGGTGGTACAGGGTTACTAGATGGTGGTGGTGCTGGTACAGGGTTACTAGATGGTGGTGGTACAGGGTTACTAGATGGTGGTGGTGGTACAGGGTTACTATATGGTGGTGGTGGTGCAGGGTTACTAGATGGTGGTGGTGGTGGTGCAGGGTTACTAGATGGTGGTGGTGGTGGTACAGGGTTACTAGATGGTGGTGGTGGTGGTACAGGGTTACTAGATGGTGGTGGTGGTGGTGGTACAGGGTTACTAGATGGTGGTGGTGGTGGTGGTACAGGGTTACTAGATGGTGGTGGTGGTGGTACAGGGTTACTAGATGGTGGTGGTGGTGGTACAGGGTTACTAGATGGTGGTGGTGGTTCAGGGTTACTAGATGGTGGTGGTGGTACAGGGTTACTAGATGGTGGTGGTGGTACAAGGTTACTAGATGGTGGTGGTGGTACAGGGTTACTAGATGGTGGTGGTGGTACAGGGTTACTAGGTGGTGGTGGTGGTACAGGGTTACTAGATGGTGGTGGTGGTACAGGGTTACTAGATGGTGGTGGTGGTACAGGGTTACTAGATGGTGGTGGTGGTACAGGGTTACTAGATGGTGGTGGTGGTGGTGGTACAGGGTTACTAGATGGTGGTGGTACAGGGTTACTAGATGGTGGTGGTGGTACAGGGTTACTAGATGGTGGTGGTGGTACAGGGTTACTAGATGGTGGTGGTGGTGCAGGGTTACTAGATGGTGGTGGTGGTGCAGGGTTACTAGATGGTGGTGGTGGTGGTACAGGGTTACTAGATGGTGGTGGTGGTGGTACAGGGTTACTAGATGGTGGTGGTGGTACAGGGTTACTAGATGGTGGTGGTGGTGGTACAGGGTTACTAGGTGGTGGTGGTGGTACAGGGTTACTAGATGGTGGTGGTGGTACAGGGTTACTAGATGGTGGTGGTGGTACAGGGTTACTAGATGGTGGTGGTGGTACAGGGTTACTAGATGGTGGTGGTGGTGGTACAGGGTTACTAGATGGTGGTGGTGGTGGTACAGGGTTACTAGATGGTGGTGGTGGTACAGGGTTACTAGATGGTGGTGGTGGTACAGGGTTACTAGATGGTGGTGGTGGTGGTACAGGGTTACTAGGTGGTGGTGGTGGTACAGGGTTACTAGATGGTGGTGGTGGTACAGGGTTACTAGATGGTGGTGGTGGTGTAGGGTTACTAGATGGTGGTGGTGGTACAGGGTTACTAGATGGTGGTGGTGGTACAGGGTTACTAGATGGTGGTGGTGGTGGTACAGGGTTACTAGATGGTGGTGGTGGTGGTACAGGGTTACTAGATGGTGGTGGTGGTTCAGGGTTACTAGATGGTGGTGGTGGTGGTGGTACAGGGTTACTAGATGGTGGTGGTGGTACAGGGTTACTAGATGGTGGTGGTGGTGGTACAGGGTTACTAGATGGTGGTGGTGGTGGTACAGGGTTGCTAGATGGTGGTGGTGGTGGTACAGGGTTGCTAGATGGTGGTGGTGGTGGTACAGGGTTGCTAGATGGTGGTGGTGGTGGTGGTACAGGGTTACTAGATGGTGGTGGTGGTACAGGGTTACTAGATGGTGGTGGTGGTGGTACAGGGTTACTAGATGGTGGTGGTGGTACAAGGTTACTAGATGGTGGTGATGGTACAGGGTTACTAGATGGTGGTGGTGGTGGTGGTACAGGGTTACTAGATGGTGGTGGTACAGGGTTACTAGATGGTGGTGGTGGTACAGGGTTACTAGATGGTGGTGGTGGTACAGGGTTACTAGATGGTGGTGGTGGTGGTACAGGGTTACTAGATGGTGGTGGTGGTTCAGGGTTACTAGATGGTGGTGGTGGTGGTGGTACAGGGTTACTAGATGGTGGTGGTGGTACAGGGTTACTAGATGGTGGTGGTGGTGGTACAGGGTTACTAGATGGTGGTGGTGGTGGTACAGGGTTGCTAGATGGTGGTGGTGGTGGTACAGGGTTGCTAGATGGTGGTGGTGGTGGTACAGGGTTGCTAGATGGTGGTGGTGGTGGTGGTACAGGGTTACTAGATGGTGGTGGTGGTACAGGGTTACTAGATGGTGGTGGTGGTGGTACAGGGTTACTAGATGGTGGTGGTGGTACAAGGTTACTAGATGGTGGTGGTGGTACAGGGTTACTAGATGGTGGTGGTGGTGGTACAGGGTTACTAGATGGTGGTGGTGGTGGTACAGGGTTACTAGATGGTGGTGGTGGTACAGGGTTACTAGATGGTGGTGGTGGTACAGGGTTACTAGATGGTGGTGGTGGTGGTACAGGGTTACTAGATGGTGGTGGTGGTTCAGGGTTACTAGATGGTGGTGGTGGTGGTGGTACAGGGTTACTAGATGGTGGTGGTGGTACAGGGTTACTAGATGGTGGTGGTGGTGGTACAGGGTTACTAGATGGTGGTGGTGGTGGTACAGGGTTGCTAGATGGTGGTGGTGGTGGTACAGGGTTGCTAGATGGTGGTG
Organism: Oncorhynchus clarkii lewisi; assembly: GCF_045791955.1. NCBI lineage: Eukaryota > Metazoa > Chordata > Actinopteri > Salmoniformes > Salmonidae > Oncorhynchus > Oncorhynchus clarkii. The sequence goes on from NC_092152.1 coordinate 90,593,731, forward strand.
GTGGTGGTACAGGGTTGCTAGATGGTGGTGGTGGTGGTGGTACAGGGTTACTAGATGGTGGTGGTGGTACAGGGTTACTAGATGGTGGTGGTGGTGGTACAGGGTTACTAGATGGTGGTGGTGGTACAAGGTTACTAGATGGTGGTGGTGGTACAGGGTTACTAGATGGTGGTGGTGGTGGTACAGGGTTACTAGATGGTGGTGGTGGTGGTACAGGGTTACTAGATGGTGGTGGTGGTACAGGGTTACTAGATGGTGGTGGTGGTACAGGGTTACTAGATGGTGGTGGTGGTACAGGGTTACTAGATGGTGGTGGTGGTACAGGGTTACTAGATGGTGGTGGTGGTGGTACAGGGTTACTAGATGGTGGTGGTGGTTCAGGGTTACTAGATGGTGGTGGTGAGGTGGTACAGGGTTACTAGATGGTGGTGGTGGTACAGGGTTACTATATGGTGGTGGTGGTACAGGGTTACTAGATGGTGGTGGTGGTACAGGGTTACTAGATGGTGGTGGTGGTGATGGTACAGGGTTACTAGATGGTGGTGGTGGTACAGGGTTACTATATGGTGGTGGTGGTACAGGGTTACTCTATATTTTATTTGTTCAGTGTTGTATTAAATTCTGTGCAGACATCCACCAACCACCTCTCTCTCTTCTCCGCACGCGCACACACCACTACTATAGACCACTACTATAGACCACTACCCTAGACCACTACCATAGACCACTACCCTAGACCACTACTATAGACCACTACCCTAGACCACTACTATAGACCACTACCCTAGAACACTACTATAGACCACTACCCTAGACCACTACCCTAGACCACTACCCTAGACCACTACTATAGACCACTACCCTAGACCACTACTATAGACCACTACCCTAGACCACTACCCTAGACCAATACTATAGACCAACACTATAGACCAACACTATAGACCACTACTATAGACCACTACTATAGACCACTACCCTAGACCACTACTATAGACCACTACCCTAGACCACTACCCTAGACCACTACTATAGACCACTACCCTAGACCACTACTTTAGACCACTACTATAGACCACTACCTGACTGTGCTGCTGCTCCAGTTTCAACTGTTCTGCCTTATTATTATTTGACCATGCTGGTCATTTATGAACATTTGAACATCTTGGCCATGTTCTGTTATAATCTCCACCTGGCACAGCCAGAAGAGGACTGGCCACCCCACATAGCCTGGTTCCTCTCTAGGTTTCTTCCTAGGGTTTTGGCCTTTCTAGGGAGTTTTTCCTAGCCACCGTGCGTCTACACCTGCATTGCTTGCTGTTTGGGGTTTTAGGCTGGGTTTCTGTACAGCACTTTGAGATATCAGCTGATGTACGAAGGGCTATATAAATAAATTTGATTTGATTTACTTTAGACCACTACTATAGACCACTACTTCTGACCACTACTATAGACCACTACTTTAGACCACTACTTTAGACCACTACTTTAGACCACTACTTTAGACCACTACTTTAGCTCACTACTTTAGACCACTACTTCTGACCACTACTTCTGACCACTACTATAGACCACTACTTTAGACCACTACTTTAGCTCACTACTTTAGACCACTACTTCTGACCACTACTTTAGACCACTACTTTGGACCACTACTTCTGACCACTACTATAGACCACTACTTTAGACCACTACTTTAGACCACTACTTTAGCTCACTACTTTAGACCACTACTTCTGACCACTACTATAGACCACTACTTTAGACCACTACTTTAGCTCACTACTTTAGACCACTACTTTAGACCACTACTTTAGACCACTACTTTAGACCACTACTTTAGCTCACTACTTTAGACCACTACTTTAGACCACTACTTTGGACCACTACTTTAAACCACTCCTTTGGACCTCATAGATTCAGCCCTTGGGGAGGAAGTGAATAGTTTACCTTGACTCAGGATGGAGTTGTGAGTTCTCTGCAGACTGAAGACAGTGAGCGAAGGGGCAGATGTTGAGCTTTGAGACACAACACTATAAAGGGATAGAAGGAAGAAAATGAGACAGGGAACAAGATTTATGTTGAGTCGGAGATATGCATGTAGGATAGGATTCAGCTGGAGAGGGTGAGGAGAGGAAGTGGACATGCCTTAGACCCAGGGTGGATGTATGAGTCAGGGTCTTCAAGACTCTTCTCTCAACAGTAGCCTGTGTCAGTGTCATTGAGTTGGCTGGCTTGGTGGTGGAGTCTCCTATAGACAGGCAGCAGTAGAGACTCTTCTCTCAACAGCAGCCTGTGTCAGTGTCATTGAGTTGGCTGGCTTGGTGTTGGAGTCTCCTATAGACAGGCAGCAACAGTACAGGGTCTAGATCCCCCATAAGACAATAGACTTGGTTTATTTCCAATCAGGATGTGATTAATGGAGATGTTGACTAGGATTGTACCCCAGCTCCCTCCTCCACTCCACTGTCCTCTTTGTGAATGAATACATCCCCATCAGGCCTTGTCCTGTTAATAGTACTACATGACTTCCTGTCTGTGTCCTCATTACCCCTCATAGTGAGGTGAAATTACATTACTCTGAGTGTGTGTGTGTGTGTGTAAGATACAGAGCTCATCTTTCATAGAGATACTATCCCCCCTCTACATACACACACACACACACACACACACACCCCTGTTTCCTGTCTGCTGTTGTTCCTCACACAGAGAACTGCCATGATCCCATGAATGACAAACATGTCTCAGTCACACACCACTACTCAACCAATCTACTCTGCTGTCTCAGACACACACCACTACTCAACCAATCTACTCTGTTGTCTCAGACACACACCACTACTCAACCAATCTACTCTGTTGTCTCAGTCACACACCACTACTCAACCAATCTACTCTGTTGTCTCAGACACACACCACTACTCAACCAATCTACTCTGTTGTCTCAGTCACACACCACTACTCAACCAATCTACTCTGTTGTCTCAGTCACACACCACTACTCAACCAATCTACTCTGTTATCTCAGACACACAACACTACTCAACCAATCTACTCTGTACTACTCAACCAATCTACTCTACTCTGTTGTCTCAGACACACACCACTACTCAACCAATCTACTCTGTTGTCTCAGACACACACCACTACTCAACCAATCTACTCTGTTGTCTCAGACACACACCACTACTCAACCAATCTACTCTGCTGTCTCAGTCACACACCACTACTCAACCAATCTACTCTGTTATCTCAGTCACACACCACTACTCAACCAATCTACTCTGCTCTCAGACACACACCACTACTCAACCAATCTACTCTGTTGTCTCAGTCACACACCACTACTCAACCAATCTACTCTGTTGTCTCAGACACACACCACTACTCAACCAATCTACTCTGTTATCTCAGTCACACACCACTACTCAACCAATCTACTCTGCTGTCTCAGACACACACCACTACTCAACCAATCTACTCTGCTGTCTCAGTCACACACCACTACTCAACCAATCTAATCTGTACTACTCAACCAATCTACTCTACTCTGTTGTCTCAGACACACACCACTACTCAACCAATCTACTCTGTTGTCTCAGTCACACACCACTACTCAACCAATCTACTCTGTTGTCTCAGTCACACACCACTACTCAACCAACCTACTTTGCTGTCTCAGTCACACACCACTACTCAACCAATCTACTCTGCTCTCAGACACACACCACTACTCAACCAATCTACTCTGTTGTCTCAGTCACACACCACTACTCAACCAACCTACTCTGTTGTCTCAGACACACACCACTACTCAACCAATCTACTCTGTTATCTCAGTCACACACCACTACTCAACCAATCTACTCTGCTGTCTCAGTCACACACCACTACTCAACCAATCTACTCTGTTGTCTCAGACACACACCACTACTCAACCAATCTACTCTGTTATCTCAGTCACACACCACTACTCAACCAATCTACTCTGTTATCTCAGTCACACACCACTACTCAACCAATCTACTCTACTCTGTTGTCTCAGACACACACCACTACTTAACCAATCTACTCTGCTGTCTCAGTCACACACCACTACTCAACCAATCTACTCTGCTGTCTCAGACACACACCACTACTCAACCAATCTACTCTGTTGTCTCAGACACACACCACTACTCAACCAATCTACTCTGTTATCTCAGTCACACACCACTACTCAACCAATCTACTCTGTTGTCTCAGACACACACCACTACTCAACCAATCTACTCTGCTGTCTCAGACACACACCACTACTCAACCAATCTACTCTGTTATCTCAGACACACAACACTACTCAACCAATCTACTCTGTACTACTCAACCAATCTACTCTACTCTGTTGTCTCAGACACACACCACTACTCAACCAATCTACTCTGTTGTCTCAGACACACACCACTACTCAACCAATCTACTCTGTTGTCTCAGACACACACCACTACTCAACCAATCTACTCTGCTGTCTCAGTCACACACCACTACTCAACCAATCTACTCTGTTATCTCAGTCACACACCACTACTCAACCAATCTACTCTGCTCTCAGACACACACCACTACTCAACCAATCTACTCTGTTGTCTCAGTCACACACCACTACTCAACCAATCTACTCTGTTGTCTCAGACACACACCACTACTCAACCAATCTACTCTGTTATCTCAGTCACACACCACTACTCAACCAATCTACTCTGCTGTCTCAGACACACACCACTACTCAACCAATCTACTCTGCTGTCTCAGTCACACACCACTACTCAACCAATCTACTCTGTACTACTCAACCAATCTACTCTACTCTGTTGTCTCAGACACACACCACTACTCAACCAATCTACTCTGTTGTCTCAGTCACACACCACTACTCAACCAATCTACTCTGTTGTCTCAGTCACACACCACTACTCAACCAACCTACTTTGCTGTCTCAGTCACACACCACTACTCAACCAATCTACTCTGCTCTCAGACACACACCACTACTCAACCAATCTACTCTGTTGTCTCAGTCACACACCACTACTCAACCAACCTACTCTGTTGTCTCAGACACACACCACTACTCAACCAATCTACTCTGTTATCTCAGTCACACACCACTACTCAACCAATCTACTCTGCTGTCTCAGTCACACACCACTACTCAACCAATCTACTCTGTTGTCTCAGACACACACCACTACTCAACCAATCTACTCTGTTATCTCAGTCACACACCACTACTCAACCAATCTACTCTGTTATCTCAGTCACACACCACTACTCAACCAATCTACTCTACTCTGTTGTCTCAGACACACACCACTACTTAACCAATCTACTCTGTTGTCTCAGACACACACCACTACTCAACCAATCTACTCTGTACTACTCAACCAATCTACTCTGTTGTCTCAGTCACACACACACTAACAATTTTTTCAGAATGGCACAAATTCCCCGATATCAGGGTACTCAACCAATCTACTCTGTACTACTCAACCAATCTACTCTGTTATCTCAGTCACACACCACTACTCAACCAATCTACTCTGCTGTCTCAGACACACACCACTACTCAACCAATCTACTCTGCTGTCTCAGTCACACACCACTACTCAACCAATCTACTCTGTACTACTCAACCAATCTACTCTACTCTGTTGTCTCAGACACACACCACTACTCAACCAATCTACTCTGTTGTCTCAGTCACACACCACTACTCAACCAATCTACTCTGTTGTCTCAGTCACACACCACTACTCAACCAACCTACTTTGTTGTCTCAGTCACACACCACTACTCAACCAATCTACTCTGCTCTCAGACACACACCACTACTCAACCAATCTACTCTGTTGTCTCAGTCACACACCACTACTCAACCAATCTACTCTGTTGTCTCAGTCACACACCACTACTCAACCAACCTACTCTGTTGTCTCAGTCACACACCACTACTCAACCAATCTACTCTGTTGTCTCAGACACACACCACTACTCAACCAATCTACTCTGTTATCTCAGTCACACACCACTACTCAACCAATCTACTCTGTTATCTCAGACACACACCACTACTCAACCAATCTACTCTGTTGTCTCAGTCACACACCACTACTCAACCAATCTACTCTGTTGTCTCAGACACACACCACTACTCAACCAATCTACTCTGTTGTCTCAGTCACACACCACTACTCAACCAATCTACTCTGTTGTCTCAGTCACACACCACTACTCAACCAATCTACTCTGTTATCTCAGACACACAACACTACTCAACCAATCTACTCTGTACTACTCAACCAATCTACTCTACTCTGTTGTCTCAGACACACACCACTACTCAACCAATCTACTCTGTTGTCTCAGACACACACCACTACTCAACCAATCTACTCTTTTGTCTCAGACACACACCACTACTCAACCAATCTACTCTGCTGTCTCAGTCACACACCACTACTCAACCAATCTACTCTGTTATCTCAGTCACACACCACTACTCAACCAATCTACTCTGTTGTCTCAGTCACACACCACTACTCAACCAATCTACTCTGTTGTCTCAGTCACACACCACTACTCAACCAATCTACTCTGTTGTCTCAGTCACACACCACTACTCAACCAATCTACTCTGTTGTCTCAGTCACACACCACTACTCAACCAACCTACTTTGCTGTCTCAGTCACACACCACTACTCAACCAATCTACTCTGCTCTCAGACACACACCACTACTCAACCAATCTACTCTGTTGTCTCAGTCACACACCACTACTCAACCAACCTACTCTGTTGTCTCAGACACACACCACTACTCAACCAATCTACTCTGTTATCTCAGTCACACACCACTACTCAACCAATCTACTCTGCTGTCTCAGTCACACACCACTACTCAACCAATCTACTCTGTTGTCTCAGACACACACCACTACTCAACCAATCTACTCTGTTATCTCAGTCACACACCACTACTCAACCAATCTACTCTGTTATCTCAGACACACACCACTACTCAACCAATCTACTATGTTGTCTCAGACACACACCACTACTCAACCAATCTACTCTGTTATCTCAGTCACACACCACTACTCAACCAATCTACTCTACTCTGTTGTCTCAGACACACACCACTACTCAACCAATCTACTCTGTTGTCTCAGTCACACACCACTACTCAACCAATCTACTCTGTTGTCTCAGTCACACACCACTACTCAACCAATCTACTCTGCTCTCAGACACACACCACTACTCAACCAATCTACTCTGTTGTCTCAGTCACACACCACTACTCAACCAACCTACTCTGTTGTCTCAGACACACACCACTACTCAACCAATCTACTCTGTTATCTCAGTCACACACCACTACTCAACCAATCTACTCTGCTGTCTCAGTCACACACCACTACTCAACCAATCTACTCTGTTGTCTCAGACACACACCACTACTCAACCAATCTACTCTGTTATCTCAGTCACACACCACTACTCAACCAATCTACTCTGTTATCTCAGTCACACACCACTACTCAACCAATCTACTCTACTCTGTTGTCTCAGACACACACCACTACTTAACCAATCTACTCTGCTGTCTCAGTCACACACCACTACTCAACCAATCTACTCTGCTGTCTCAGACACACACCACTACTCAACCAATCTACTCTGTTGTCTCAGACACACACCACTACTCAACCAATCTACTCTGTTATCTCAGTCACACACCACTACTCAACCAATCTACTCTGTTGTCTCAGACACACACCACTACTCAACCAATCTACTCTGCTGTCTCAGACACACACCACTACTCAACCAATCTACTCTGTTATCTCAGACACACAACACTACTCAACCAATCTACTCTGTACTACTCAACCAATCTACTCTACTCTGTTGTCTCAGACACACACCACTACTCAACCAATCTACTCTGTTGTCTCAGACACACACCACTACTCAACCAATCTACTCTGTTGTCTCAGACACACACCACTACTCAACCAATCTACTCTGCTGTCTCAGTCACACACCACTACTCAACCAATCTACTCTGTTATCTCAGTCACACACCACTACTCAACCAATCTACTCTGCTCTCAGACACACACCACTACTCAACCAATCTACTCTGTTGTCTCAGTCACACACCACTACTCAACCAATCTACTCTGTTGTCTCAGACACACACCACTACTCAACCAATCTACTCTGTTATCTCAGTCACACACCACTACTCAACCAATCTACTCTGCTGTCTCAGACACACACCACTACTCAACCAATCTACTCTGCTGTCTCAGTCACACACCACTACTCAACCAATCTACTCTGTACTACTCAACCAATCTACTCTGCTCTGTTGTCTCAGACACACACCACTACTCAACCAATCTACTCTGTTGTCTCAGTCACACACCACTACTCAACCAATCTACTCTGTTGTCTCAGTCACACACCACTACTCAACCAACCTACTTTGCTGTCTCAGTCACACACCACTACTCAACCAATCTACTCTGCTCTCAGACACACACCACTACTCAACCAATCTACTCTGTTGTCTCAGTCACACACCACTACTCAACCAACCTACTCTGTTGTCTCAGACACACACCACTACTCAACCAATCTACTCTGTTATCTCAGTCACACACCACTACTCAACCAATCTACTCTGCTGTCTCAGTCACACACCACTACTCAACCAATCTACTCTGTTGTCTCAGACACACACCACTACTCAACCAATCTACTCTGTTATCTCAGTCACACACCACTACTCAACCAATCTACTCTGTTATCTCAGTCACACACCACTACTCAACCAATCTACTCTACTCTGTTGTCTCAGACACACACCACTACTTAACCAATCTACTCTGCTGTCTCAGTCACACACCACTACTCAACCAATCTACTCTGTTGTCTCAGACACACACCACTACTCAACCAATCTACTCTGCTGTCTCAGACACACACCACTACTCAACCAATCTACTCTGTTGTCTCAGACACACACCACTACTCAACCAATCTACTCTGTTATCTCAGTCACACACAACTACTCAACCAATCTACTCTGTTGTCTCAGTCACACACCACTACTCAACCAATCTACTCTGTTGTCTCAGTCACACACCACTACTCAACCAATCTACTCTGTACTACTCAACCAATCTACTCTGTTGTCTCAGTCACACACCACTACTCAACCAATCTACTCTGTTGTCTCAGTCACACACCACTACTCAACCAATCTACTCTGTTGTCTCAGGCACACACCACTACTCAACCAATCTACTCTGTACTACTCAACCAATCTACTCTGTTGTCTCAGTCACACACCACTACTCAACCAATCTACTCTGTACTACTCAACCAATCTACTCTGTTGTCTCAGTCACACACCACTACTCAACCAATCTACTCTGTTGTCTCAGACACACACCACTACTCAACCAATCTACTCTGTACTACTCAACCAATCTACTCTGTTGTCTCAGTCACACACCACTACTCAACCAATCTACTCTGTACTACTCAACCAATCTACTCTGTTATCTCAGTCACACACCACTACTCAACCAATCTACTCTGCTGTCTCAGACACACACCACTACTCAACCAATCTACTCTGCTGTCTCAGTCACACACCACTACTCAACCAATCTACTCTGTACTACTCAACCAATCTACTCTACTCTGTTGTCTCAGACACACACCACTACTCAACCAATCTACTCTGTTGTCTCAGTCACACACCACTACTCAACCAATCTACTCTGTTGTCTCAGTCACACACCACTACTCAACCAACCTACTTTGTTGTCTCAGTCACACACCACTACTCAACCAATCTACTCTGCTCTCAGACACACACCACTACTCAACCAATCTACTCTGTTGTCTCAGTCACACACCACTACTCAACCAACCTACTTTGTTGTCTCAGTCACACACCACTACTCAACCAATCTACTCTGCTCTCAGACACACACCACTACTCAACCAATCTACTCTGTTGTCTCAGTCACACACCACTACTCAACCAATCTACTCTGTTGTCTCAGTCACACACCACTACTCAACCAACCTACTCTGTTGTCTCAGTCACACACCACTACTCAACCAATCTACTCTGTTGTCTCAGACACACACCACTACTCAACCAATCTACTCTGTTATCTCAGTCACACACCACTACTCAACCAATCTACTCTGTTATCTCAGACACACACCACTACTCAACCAATCTACTCTGTTGTCTCAGTCACACACCACTACTCAACCAATCTACTCTGTTGTCTCAGTCACACACCACTACTCAACCAATCTACTCTGTTATCTCAGACACACAACACTACTCAACCAATCTACTCTGTACTACTCAACCAATCTACTCTACTCTGTTGTCTCAGACACACACCACTACTCAACCAATCTACTCTGTTGTCTCAGACACACACCACTACTCAACCAATCTACTCTGTTATCTCAGTCACACACCACTACTCAACCAATCTACTCTGTTGTCTCAGTCACACACCACTACTCAACCAATCTACTCTGTTGTCTCAGTCACACACCACTACTCAACCAATCTACTCTGTTGTCTCAGTCACACACCACTACTCAACCAATCTACTCTGTTGTCTCAGTCACACACCACTACTCAACCAACCTACTTTGCTGTCTCAGTCACACACCACTACTCAACCAATCTACTCTGCTCTCAGACACACACCACTACTCAACCAATCTACTCTGTTGTCTCAGTCACACACCACTACTCAACCAACCTACTCTGTTGTCTCAGACACACACCACTACTCAACCAATCTACTCTGTTATCTCAGTCACACACCACTACTCAACCAATCTACTCTGCTGTCTCAGTCACACACCACTACTCAACCAATCTACTCTGTTGTCTCAGACACACACCACTACTCAACCAATCTACTCTGTTATCTCAGTCACACACCACTACTCAACCAACCTACTTTGTTGTCTCAGTCACACACCACTACTCAACCAATCTACTCTGCTCTCAGACACACACCACTACTCAACCAATCTACTCTGTTGTCTCAGTCACACACCACTACTCAACCAATCTACTCTGTTGTCTCAGTCACACACCACTACTCAACCAACCTACTCTGTTGTCTCAGTCACACACCACTACTCAACCAATCTACTCTGTTGTCTCAGACACACACCACTACTCAACCAATCTACTCTGTTGTCTCAGTCACACACCACTACTCAACCAATCTACTCTGCTCTCAGACACACACCACTACTCAACCAATCTACTCTGTTGTCTCAGTCACACACCACTACTCAACCAATCTACTCTGTTGTCTCAGTCACACACCACTACTCAACCAACCTACTCTGTTGTCTCAGACACACACCACTACTCAACCAATCTACTCTGTTGTCTCAGACACACACCACTACTCAACCAATCTACTCTGTTATCTCAGTCACACACCACTACTCAACCAATCTACTCTGTTATCTCAGACACACACCACTACTCAACCAATCTACTCTGTTGTCTCAGTCACACACCACTACTCAACCAATCTACTCTGTTGTCTCAGACACACACCACTACTCAACCAATCTACTCTGTTGTCTCAGTCACACACCACTACTCAACCAATCTACTCTGTTGTCTCAGTCACACACCACTACTCAACCAATCTACTCTGTTATCTCAGACACACAACACTACTCAACCAATCTACTCTGTACTACTCAACCAATCTACTCTACTCTGTTGTCTCAGACACACACCACTACTCAACCAATCTACTCTGTTGTCTCAGTCACACACCACTACTCAACCAATCTACTCTGTTGTCTCAGTCACACACCACTACTCAACCAATCTACTCTGTTATCTCAGTCACACACCACTACTCAACCAATCTACTCTGCTCTCAGACACACACCACTACTCAACCAATCTACTCTGTTGTCTCAGTCACACACCACTACTCAACCAACCTACTCTGTTGTCTCAGACACACACCACTACTCAACCAATCTACTCTGTTATCTCAGTCACACACCACTACTCAACCAATCTACTCTGCTGTCTCAGTCACACACCACTACTCAACCAATCTACTCTGCTGTCTCAGTCACACACCACTACTCAACCAATCTACTCTGTTGTCTCAGTCACACACCACTACTCAACCAATCTACTCTGTTGTCTCAGACACACACCACTACTCAACCAATCTACTCTGTACTACTCAACCAATCTACTCTGTTGTCTCAGTCACACACCACTACTCAACCAATCTACTCTGTACTACTCAACCAATCTACTCTGTTATCTCAGTCACACACCACTACTCAACCAATCTACTCTGCTGTCTCAGACACACACCACTACTCAACCAATCTACTCTGCTGTCTCAGTCACACACCACTACTCAACCAATCTACTCTGTACTACTCAACCAATCTACTCTACTCTGTTGTCTCAGACACACACCACTACTCAACCAATCTACTCTGTTGTCTCAGTCACACACCACTACTCAACCAACCTACTTTGTTGTCTCAGTCACACACCACTACTCAACCAATCTACTCTGCTCTCAGACACACACCACTACTCAACCAATCTACTCTGTTGTCTCAGTCACACACCACTACTCAACCAATCTACTCTGTTGTCTCAGTCACACACCACTACTCAACCAACCTACTCTGTTGTCTCAGTCACACACCACTACTCAACCAATCTACTCTGTTGTCTCAGACACACACCACTACTCAACCAATCTACTCTGTTATCTCAGACACACAACACTACTCAACCAATCTACTCTGTACTACTCAACCAATCTACTCTACTCTGTTGTCTCAGACACACACCACTACTCAACCAATCTACTCTGTTGTCTCAGACACACACCACTACTCAACCAATCTACTCTGTTGTCTCAGACACACACCACTACTCAACCAATCTACTCTGCTGTCTCAGTCACACACCACTACTCAACCAATCTACTCTGTTATCTCAGTCACACACCACTACTCAACCAATCTACTCTGTTGTCTCAGTCACACACCACTACTCAACCAATCTACTCTGTTGTCTCAGTCACACACCACTACTCAACCAACCTACTTTGCTGTCTCAGTCACACACCACTACTCAACCAATCTACTCTGCTCTCAGACACACACCACTACTCAACCAATCTACTCTGTTGTCTCAGTCACACACCACTACTCAACCAACCTACTCTGTTGTCTCAGACACACACCACTACTCAACCAATCTACTCTGTTATCTCAGTCACACACCACTACTCAACCAATCTACTCTGCTGTCTCAGTCACACACCACTACTCAACCAATCTACTCTGTTGTCTCAGACACACACCACTACTCAACCAATCTACTCTGTTATCTCAGTCACACACCACTACTCAACCAATCTACTCTGTTATCTCAGACACACACCACTACTCAACCAATCTACTATGTTGTCTCAGACACACACCACTACTCAACCAATCTACTCTGTTATCTCAGTCACACACCACTACTCAACCAATCTACTCTACTCTGTTGTCTCAGACACACACCACTACTTAACCAATCTACTCTGCTGTCTCAGTCACACACCACTACTCAACCAATCTACTCTGTTGTCTCAGTCACACACCACTACTCAACCAATCTACTCTGTTGTCTCAGACACACACCACTACTCAACCAATCTACTCTGTACTACTCAACCAATCTACTCTGTTGTCTCAGTCACACACCACTACTCAACCAATCTACTCTGTACTACTCAACCAATCTACTCTGTTATCTCAGTCACACACCACTACTCAACCAATCTACTCTGCTGTCTCAGACACACACCACTACTCAACCAATCTACTCTGCTGTCTCAGTCACACACCACTACTCAACCAATCTACTCTGTACTACTCAACCAATCTACTCTACTCTGTTGTCTCAGACACACACCACTACTCAACCAATCTACTCTGTTGTCTCAGTCACACACCACTACTCAACCAACCTACTTTGTTGTCTCAGTCACACACCACTACTCAACCAATCTACTCTGCTCTCAGACACACACCACTACTCAACCAATCTACTCTGTTGTCTCAGTCACACACCACTACTCAACCAATCTACTCTGTTGTCTCAGTCACACACCACTACTCAACCAACCTACTCTGTTGTCTCAGTCACACACCACTACTCAACCAATCTACTCTGTTGTCTCAGACACACACCACTACTCAACCAATCTACTCTGTTATCTCAGACACACAACACTACTCAACCAATCTACTCTGTACTACTCAACCAATCTACTCTACTCTGTTGTCTCAGACACACACCACTACTCAACCAATCTACTCTGTTGTCTCAGACACACACCACTACTCAACCAATCTACTCTGTTGTCTCAGACACACACCACTACTCAACCAATCTACTCTGCTGTCTCAGTCACACACCACTACTCAACCAATCTACTCTGTTATCTCAGTCACACACCACTACTCAACCAATCTACTCTGTTGTCTCAGTCACACACCACTACTCAACCAATCTACTCTGTTGTCTCAGTCACACACCACTACTCAACCAACCTACTTTGCTGTCTCAGTCACACACCACTACTCAACCAATCTACTCTGCTCTCAGACACACACCACTACTCAACCAATCTACTCTGTTGTCTCAGTCACACACCACTACTCAACCAACCTACTCTGTTGTCTCAGACACACACCACTACTCAACCAATCTACTCTGTTATCTCAGTCACACACCACTACTCAACCAATCTACTCTGCTGTCTCAGTCACACACCACTACTCAACCAATCTACTCTGTTGTCTCAGACACACACCACTACTCAACCAATCTACTCTGTTATCTCAGTCACACACCACTACTCAACCAATCTACTCTGTTATCTCAGACACACACCACTACTCAACCAATCTACTATGTTGTCTCAGACACACACCACTACTCAACCAATCTACTCTGTTATCTCAGTCACACACCACTACTCAACCAATCTACTCTACTCTGTTGTCTCAGACACACACCACTACTTAACCAATCTACTCTGCTGTCTCAGTCACACACCACTACTCAACCAATCTACTCTGTTGTCTCAGACACACACCACTACTCAACCAATCTACTCTGTTGTCTCAGTCACACACCACTACTCAACCAATCTACTCTGTACTACTCAACCAATCTACTCTGTTATCTCAGTCACACACCACTACTCAACCAATCTACTCTGCTGTCTCAGACACACACCACTACTCAACCAATCTACTCTGCTGTCTCAGTCACACACCACTACTCAACCAATCTACTCTGTTGTCTCAGACACACACCACTACTCAACCAATCTACTCTGTTATCTCAGTCACACACCACTACTCAACCAATCTACTCTGTTATCTCAGTCACACACCACTACTCAACCAATCTACTCTACTCTGTTGTCTCAGACACACACCACTACTTAACCAATCTACTCTGCTGTCTCAGTCACACACCACTACTCAACCAATCTACTCTGTTGTCTCAGACACACACCACTACTCAACCAATCTACTCTGCTGTCTCAGACACACACCACTACTCAACCAATCTACTCTGTTGTCTCAGACACACACCACTACTCAACCAATCTACTCTGTTATCTCAGTCACACACCACTACTCAACCAATCTACTCTGTTGTCTCAGTCACACACCACTACTCAACCAATCTACTCTGTTGTCTCAGTCACACACCACTACTCAACCAATCTACTCTGTACTACTCAACCAATCTACTCTGTTGTCTCAGTCACACACCACTACTCAACCAATCTACTCTGTTGTCTCAGTCACACACCACTACTCAACCAATCTACTCTGTTGTCTCAGACACACACCACTACTCAACCAATCTACTCTGTACTACTCAACCAATCTACTCTGTTGTCTCAGTCACACACCACTACTCAACCAATCTACTCTGTACTACTCAACCAATCTACTCTGTTGTCTCAGTCACACACCACTACTCAACCAATCTACTCTGTTGTCTCAGACACACACCACTACTCAACCAATCTACTCTGTACTACTCAACCAATCTACTCTGTTGTCTCAGTCACACACCACTACTCAACCAATCTACTCTGTACTACTCAACCAATCTACTCTGTTATCTCAGTCACACACCACTACTCAACCAATCTACTCTGCTGTCTCAGACACACACCACTACTCAACCAATCTACTCTGTTGTCTCAGTCACACACCACTACTCAACCAATCTACTCTGTTGTCTCAGTCACACACCACTACTCAACCAACCTACTCTGTTGTCTCAGTCACACACCACTACTCAACCAATCTACTCTGTTGTCTCAGACACACACCACTACTCAACCAATCTACTCTGTTATCTCAGACACACAACACTACTCAACCAATCTACTCTGTACTACTCAACCAATCTACTCTACTCTGTTGTCTCAGACACACACCACTACTCAACCAATCTACTCTGTTGTCTCAGACACACACCACTACTCAACCAATCTACTCTGTTGTCTCAGACACACACCACTACTCAACCAATCTACTCTGCTGTCTCAGTCACACACCACTACTCAACCAATCTACTCTGTTATCTCAGTCACACACCACTACTCAACCAATCTACTCTGTTGTCTCAGTCACACACCACTACTCAACCAATCTACTCTGTTGTCTCAGTCACACACCACTACTCAACCAACCTACTTTGCTGTCTCAGTCACACACCACTACTCAACCAATCTACTCTGCTCTCAGACACACACCACTACTCAACCAATCTACTCTGTTGTCTCAGTCACACACCACTACTCAACCAACCTACTCTGTTGTCTCAGACACACACCACTACTCAACCAATCTACTCTGTTATCTCAGTCACACACCACTACTCAACCAATCTACTCTGCTGTCTCAGTCACACACCACTACTCAACCAATCTACTCTGTTGTCTCAGACACACACCACTACTCAACCAATCTACTCTGTTATCTCAGTCACACACCACTACTCAACCAATCTACTCTGTTATCTCAGACACACACCACTACTCAACCAATCTACTATGTTGTCTCAGACACACACCACTACTCAACCAATCTACTCTGTTATCTCAGTCACACACCACTACTCAACCAATCTACTATGTTGTCTCAGACACACACCACTACTCAACCAATCTACTCTGTTGTCTCAGTCACACACCACTACTCAACCAATCTACTCTGTTGTCTCAGACACACACCACTACTCAACCAATCTACTCTGTACTACTCAACCAATCTACTCTGTTGTCTCAGTCACACACCACTACTCAACCAATCTACTCTGTACTACTCAACCAATCTACTCTGTTATCTCAGTCACACACCACTACTCAACCAATCTACTCTGCTGTCTCAGACACACACCACTACTCAACCAATCTACTCTGCTGTCTCAGTCACACACCACTACTCAACCAATCTACTCTGTACTACTCAACCAATCTACTCTACTCTGTTGTCTCAGACACACACCACTACTCAACCAATCTACTCTGTTGTCTCAGTCACACACCACTACTCAACCAACCTACTTTGTTGTCTCAGTCACACACCACTACTCAACCAATCTACTCTGCTCTCAGACACACACCACTACTCAACCAATCTACTCTGTTGTCTCAGTCACACACCACTACTCAACCAATCTACTCTGTTGTCTCAGTCACACACCACTACTCAACCAACCTACTCTGTTGTCTCAGTCACACACCACTACTCAACCAATCTACTCTGTTGTCTCAGACACACACCACTACTCAACCAATCTACTCTGTTATCTCAGACACACAACACTACTCAACCAATCTACTCTGTACTACTCAACCAATCTACTCTACTCTGTTGTCTCAGACACACACCACTACTCAACCAATCTACTCTGTTGTCTCAGACACACACCACTACTCAACCAATCTACTCTGTTGTCTCAGACACACACCACTACTCAACCAATCTACTCTGCTGTCTCAGTCACACACCACTACTCAACCAATCTACTCTGTTATCTCAGTCACACACCACTACTCAACCAATCTACTCTGTTGTCTCAGTCACACACCACTACTCAACCAATCTACTCTGTTGTCTCAGTCACACACCACTACTCAACCAACCTACTTTGCTGTCTCAGTCACACACCACTACTCAACCAATCTACTCTGCTCTCAGACACACACCACTACTCAACCAATCTACTCTGTTGTCTCAGTCACACACCACTACTCAACCAACCTACTCTGTTGTCTCAGACACACACCACTACTCAACCAATCTACTCTGTTATCTCAGTCACACACCACTACTCAACCAATCTACTCTGCTGTCTCAGTCACACACCACTACTCAACCAATCTACTCTGTTGTCTCAGACACACACCACTACTCAACCAATCTACTCTGTTATCTCAGTCACACACCACTACTCAACCAATCTACTCTGTTATCTCAGACACACACCACTACTCAACCAATCTACTATGTTGTCTCAGACACACACCACTACTCAACCAATCTACTCTGTTATCTCAGTCACACACCACTACTCAACCAATCTACTCTACTCTGTTGTCTCAGACACACACCACTACTTAACCAATCTACTCTGCTGTCTCAGTCACACACCACTACTCAACCAATCTACTCTGTTGTCTCAGACACACACCACTACTCAACCAATCTACTCTGCTGTCTCAGACACACACCACTACTCAACCAATCTACTCTGTTGTCTCAGACACACACCACTACTCAACCAATCTACTCTGTTGTCTCAGACACACACCACTACTCAACCAATCTACTCTGTTGTCTCAGTCACACACCACTACTCAACCAATCTACTCTGTTGTCTCAGTCACACACCACTACTCAACCAATCTACTCTGTACTACTCAACCAATCTACTCTGTTGTCTCAGTCACACACCACTACTCAACCAATCTACTCTGTTGTCTCAGTCACACACCACTACTCAACCAATCTACTCTGTTGTCTCAGACACACACCACTACTCAACCAATCTACTCTGTACTACTCAACCAATCTACTCTGTTGTCTCAGTCACACACCACTACTCAACCAATCTACTCTGTACTACTCAACCAATCTACTCTGTTGTCTCAGTCACACACCACTACTCAACCAATCTACTCTGTTGTCTCAGACACACACCACTACTCAACCAATCTACTCTGTACTACTCAACCAATCTACTCTGTTGTCTCAGTCACACACCACTACTCAACCAATCTACTCTGTACTACTCAACCAATCTACTCTGTTATCTCAGTCACACACCACTACTCAACCAATCTACTCTGCTGTCTCAGACACACACCACTACTCAACCAATCTACTCTGCTGTCTCAGTCACACACCACTACTCAACCAATCTACTCTGTTGTCTCAGACACACACCACTACTCAACCAATCTACTCTGTTATCTCAGTCACACACCACTACTCAACCAATCTACTCTGTTATCTCAGTCACACACCACTACTCAACCAATCTACTCTACTCTGTTGTCTCAGACACACACCACTACTTAACCAATCTACTCTGCTGTCTCAGTCACACACCACTACTCAACCAATCTACTCTGTTGTCTCAGACACACACCACTACTCAACCAATCTACTCTGCTGTCTCAGACACACACCACTACTCAACCAATCTACTCTGTTGTCTCAGACACACACCACTACTCAACCAATCTACTCTGTTATCTCAGTCACACACCACTACTCAACCAATCTACTCTGTTGTCTCAGTCACACACCACTACTCAACCAATCTACTCTGTTGTCTCAGTCACACACCACTACTCAACCAATCTACTCTGTACTACTCAACCAATCTACTCTGTTGTCTCAGTCACACACCACTACTCAACCAATCTACTCTGTTGTCTCAGTCACACACCACTACTCAACCAATCTACTCTGTTGTCTCAGACACACACCACTACTCAACCAATCTACTCTGTACTACTCAACCAATCTACTCTGTTGTCTCAGTCACACACCACTACTCAACCAATCTACTCTGTACTACTCAACCAATCTACTCTGTTGTCTCAGTCACACACCACTACTCAACCAATCTACTCTGTTGTCTCAGACACACACCACTACTCAACCAATCTACTCTGTACTACTCAACCAATCTACTCTGTTGTCTCAGTCACACACCACTACTCAACCAATCTACTCTGTACTACTCAACCAATCTACTCTGTTATCTCAGTCACACACCACTACTCAACCAATCTACTCTGCTGTCTCAGACACACACCACTACTCAACCAATCTACTCTGCTGTCTCAGTCACACACCACTACTCAACCTATCTACTCTGTTGTCTCAGACACACACCACTACTCAACCAATCTACTCTGTTATCTCAGTCACACACCACTACTCAACCAATCTACTCTGTTATCTCAGTCACACACCACTACTCAACCAATCTACTCTACTCTGTTGTCTCAGACACACACCACTACTTAACCAATCTACTCTGCTGTCTCAGTCACACACCACTACTCAACCAATCTACTCTGTTGTCTCAGACACACACCACTACTCAACCAATCTACTCTGCTGTCTCAGACACACACCACTACTCAACCAATCTACTCTGTTGTCTCAGACACACACCACTACTCAACCAATCTACTCTGTTATCTCAGTCACACACCACTACTCAACCAATCTACTCTGTTGTCTCAGTCACACACCACTACTCAACCAATCTACTCTGTTGTCTCAGTCACACACCACTACTCAACCAATCTACTCTGTACTACTCAACCAATCTACTCTGTTGTCTCAGTCACACACCACTACTCAACCAATCTACTCTGTTGTCTCAGTCACACACCACTACTCAACCAATCTACTCTGTTGTCTCAGGCACACACCACTACTCAACCAATCTACTCTGTACTACTCAACCAATCTACTCTGTTGTCTCAGTCACACACCACTACTCAACCAATCTACTCTGTACTACTCAACCAATCTACTCTGTTGTCTCAGTCACACACCACTACTCAACCAATCTACTCTGTTGTCTCAGACACACACCACTACTCAACCAATCTACTCTGTACTACTCAACCAATCTACTCTGTTGTCTCAGTCACACACCACTACTCAACCAATCTACTCTGTACTACTCAACCAATCTACTCTGTTATCTCAGTCACACACCACTACTCAACCAATCTACTCTGCTGTCTCAGACACACACCACTACTCAACCAATCTACTCTGCTGTCTCAGTCACACACCACTACTCAACCAATCTACTCTGTTGTCTCAGACACACACCACTACTCAACCAATCTACTCTGTTATCTCAGTCACACACCACTACTCAACCAATCTACTCTGTTATCTCAGTCACACACCACTACTCAACCAATCTACTCTACTCTGTTGTCTCAGACACACACCACTACTTAACCAATCTACTCTGCTGTCTCAGTCACACACCACTACTCAACCAATCTACTCTGTTGTCTCAGACACACACCACTACTCAACCAATCTACTCTGCTGTCTCAGACACACACCACTACTCAACCAATCTACTCTGTTGTCTCAGACACACACCACTACTCAACCAATCTACTCTGTTATCTCAGTCACACACCACTACTCAACCAATCTACTCTGTTGTCTCAGTCACACACCACTACTCAACCAATCTACTCTGTTGTCTCAGTCACACACCACTACTCAACCAATCTACTCTGTACTACTCAACCAATCTACTCTGTTGTCTCAGTCACACACCACTACTCAACCAATCTACTCTGTTGTCTCAGTCACACACCACTACTCAACCAATCTACTCTGTTGTCTCAGACACACACCACTACTCAACCAATCTACTCTGTACTACTCAACCAATCTACTCTGTTGTCTCAGTCACACACCACTACTCAACCAATCTACTCTGTACTACTCAACCAATCTACTCTGTTGTCTCAGTCACACACCACTACTCAACCAATCTACTCTGTTGTCTCAGACACACACCACTACTCAACCAATCTACTCTGTACTACTCAACCAATCTACTCTGTTGTCTCAGTCACACACCACTACTCAACCAATCTACTCTGTACTGCTCAACCAATCTACTCTGTTATCTCAGTCACACACCACTACTCAACCAATCTACTCTGCTGTCTCAGACACACACCACTACTCAACCAATCTACTCTGCTGTCTCAGTCACACACCACTACTCAACCAATCTACTCTGTTGTCTCAGACACACACCACTACTCAACCAATCTACTCTGTTATCTCAGTCACACACCACTACTCAACCAATCTACTCTGTTATCTCAGTCACACAACACTACTCAACCAATCTACTCTACTCTGTTGTCTCAGACACACACCACTACTTAACCAATCTACTCTGCTGTCTCAGTCACACACCACTACTCAACCAATCTACTCTGTTGTCTCAGACACACACCACTACTCAACCAATCTACTCTGCTGTCTCAGACACACACCACTACTCAACCAATCTACTCTGTTGTCTCAGACACACACCACTACTCAACCAATCTACTCTGTTATCTCAGTCACACACCACTACTCAACCAATCTACTCTGTTGTCTCAGTCACACACCACTACTCAACCAATCTACTCTGTTGTCTCAGTCACACACCACTACTCAACCAATCTACTCTGTACTACTCAACCAATCTACTCTGTTGTCTCAGTCACACACCACTACTCAACCAATCTACTCTGTTGTCTCAGTCACACACCACTACTCAACCAATCTACTCTGTTGTCTCAGGCACACACCACTACTCAACCAATCTACTCTGTACTACTCAACCAATCTACTCTGTTGTCTCAGTCACACACCACTACTCAACCAATCTACTCTGTACTACTCAACCAATCTACTCTGTTGTCTCAGTCACACACCACTACTCAACCAATCTACTCTGTTGTCTCAGACACACACCACTACTCAACCAATCTACTCTGTACTACTCAACCAATCTACTCTGTTGTCTCAGTCACACACCACTACTCAACCAATCTACTCTGTACTACTCAACCAATCTACTCTGTTATCTCAGTCACACACCACTACTCAACCAATCTACTCTGCTGTCTCAGACACACACCACTACTCAACCAATCTACTCTGCTGTCTCAGTCACACACCACTACTCAACCAATCTACTCTGTACTACTCAACCAATCTACTCTACTCTGTTGTCTCAGACACACACCACTACTCAACCAATCTACTCTGTTGTCTCAGTCACACACCACTACTCAACCAATCTACTCTGTTGTCTCAGTCACACACCACTACTCAACCAACCTACTTTGTTGTCTCAGTCACACACCACTACTCAACCAATCTACTCTGCTCTCAGACACACACCACTACTCAACCAATCTACTCTGTTGTCTCAGTCACACACCACTACTCAACCAATCTACTCTGTTGTCTCAGTCACACACCACTACTCAACCAACCTACTCTGTTGTCTCAGTCACACACCACTACTCAACCAATCTACTCTGTTGTCTCAGACACACACCACTACTCAACCAATCTACTCTGTTATCTCAGTCACACACCACTACTCAACCAATCTACTCTGTTATCTCAGACACACACCACTACTCAACCAATCTACTCTGTTGTCTCAGTCACACACCACTACTCAACCAATCTACTCTGTTGTCTCAGACACACACCACTACTCAACCAATCTACTCTGTTGTCTCAGTCACACACCACTACTCAACCAATCTACTCTGTTGTCTCAGTCACACACCACTACTCAACCAATCTACTCTGTTATCTCAGACACACAACACTACTCAACCAATCTACTCTGTACTACTCAACCAATCTACTCTACTCTGTTGTCTCAGACACACACCACTACTCAACCAATCTACTCTGTTGTCTCAGACACACACCACTACTCAACCAATCTACTCTGTTGTCTCAGACACACACCACTACTCAACCAATCTACTCTGCTGTCTCAGTCACACACCACTACTCAACCAATCTACTCTGTTATCTCAGTCACACACCACTACTCAACCAATCTACTCTGTTGTCTCAGTCACACACCACTACTCAACCAATCTACTCTGTTGTCTCAGTCACACACCACTACTCAACCAATCTACTCTGTTGTCTCAGTCACACACCACTACTCAACCAATCTACTCTGTTGTCTCAGTCACACACCACTACTCAACCAACCTACTTTGCTGTCTCAGTCACACACCACTACTCAACCAATCTACTCTGCTCTCAGACACACACCACTACTCAACCAATCTACTCTGTTGTCTCAGTCACACACCACTACTCAACCAACCTACTCTGTTGTCTCAGACACACACCACTACTCAACCAATCTACTCTGTTATCTCAGTCACACACCACTACTCAACCAATCTACTCTGCTGTCTCAGTCACACACCACTACTCAACCAATCTACTCTGTTGTCTCAGACACACACCACTACTCAACCAATCTACTCTGTTATCTCAGTCACACACCACTACTCAACCAATCTACTCTGTTGTCTCAGACACACACCACTACTCAACCAATCTACTATGTTGTCTCAGACACACACCACTACTCAACCAATCTACTCTGTTATCTCAGTCACACACCACTACTCAACCAATCTACTCTACTCTGTTGTCTCAGACACACACCACTACTCAACCAATCTACTCTGTTGTCTCAGTCACACACCACTACTCAACCAATCTACTCTGTTGTCTCAGTCACACACCACTACTCAACCAACCTACTTTGTTGTCTCAGTCACACACCACTACTCAACCAATCTACTCTGCTCTCAGACACACACCACTACTCAACCAATCTACTCTGTTGTCTCAGTCACACACCACTACTCAACCAATCTACTCTGTTGTCTCAGTCACACACCACTACTCAACCAACCTACTCTGTTGTCTCAGTCACACACCACTACTCAACCAATCTACTCTGTTGTCTCAGACACACACCACTACTCAACCAATCTACTCTGTTATCTCAGTCACACACCACTACTCAACCAATCTACTCTGTTATCTCAGACACACACCACTACTCAACCAATCTACTCTGTTGTCTCAGTCACACACCACTACTCAACCAATCTACTCTGTTGTCTCAGACACACACCACTACTCAACCAATCTACTCTGTTGTCTCAGTCACACACCACTACTCAACCAATCTACTCTGTTGTCTCAGTCACACACCACTACTCAACCAATCTACTCTGTTATCTCAGACACACAACACTACTCAACCAATCTACTCTGTACTACTCAACCAATCTACTCTACTCTGTTGTCTCAGACACACACCACTACTCAACCAATCTACTCTGTTGTCTCAGACACACACCACTACTCAACCAATCTACTCTGTTGTCTCAGACACACACCACTACTCAACCAATCTACTCTGCTGTCTCAGTCACACACCACTACTCAACCAATCTACTCTGTTATCTCAGTCACACACCACTACTCAACCAATCTACTCTGTTGTCTCAGTCACACACCACTACTCAACCAATCTACTCTGTTGTCTCAGTCACACACCACTACTCAACCAACCTACTTTGCTGTCTCAGTCACACACCACTACTCAACCAATCTACTCTGCTGTCTCAGTCACACACCACTACTCAACCATTCTACTCTGTTATCTCAGTCACACACCACTACTCAACCAATCTACTCTGTTGTCTCAGTCACACACCACTACTCAACCAATCTACTCTGTTGTCTCAGTCACACACCACTACTCAACCAACCTACTTTGCTGTCTCAGTCACACACCACTACTCAACCAATCTACTCTGCTCTCAGACACACACCACTACTCAACCAATCTACTCTGTTGTCTCAGTCACACACCACTACTCAACCAACCTACTCTGTTGTCTCAGACACACACCACTACTCAACCAATCTACTCTGTTATCTCAGTCACACACCACTACTCAACCAATCTACTCTGTTATCTCAGTCACACACCACTACTCAACCAATCTACTCTGTTGTCTCAGTCACACACCACTACTCAACCAATCTACTCTGTTGTCTCAGTCACACACCACTACTCAACCAACCTACTTTGCTGTCTCAGTCACACACCACTACTCAACCAATCTACTCTGCTCTCAGACACACACCACTACTCAACCAATCTACTCTGTTGTCTCAGTCACACACCACTACTCAACCAACCTACTCTGTTGTCTCAGACACACACCACTACTCAACCAATCTACTCTGTTATCTCAGTCACACACCACTACTCAACCAATCTACTCTGCTGTCTCAGTCACACACCACTACTCAACCAATCTACTCTGTTGTCTCAGACACACACCACTACTCAACCAATCTACTCTGTTATCTCAGTCACACACCACTACTCAACCAATCTACTCTGTTATCTCAGACACACACCACTACTCAACCAATCTACTATGTTGTCTCAGACACACACCACTACTCAACCAATCTACTCTGTTATCTCAGTCACACACCACTACTCAACCAATCTACTATGTTGTCTCAGACACACACCACTACTCAACCAATCTACTCTGTTGTCTCAGTCACACACCACTACTCAACCAATCTACTCTGTTGTCTCAGACACACACCACTACTCAACCAATCTACTCTGTACTACTCAACCAATCTACTCTGTTGTCTCAGTCACACACCACTACTCAACCAATCTACTCTGTACTACTCAACCAATCTACTCTGTTATCTCAGTCACACACCACTACTCAACCAATCTACTCTGCTGTCTCAGACACACACCACTACTCAACCAATCTACTCTGCTGTCTCAGTCACACACCACTACTCAACCAATCTACTCTGTACTACTCAACCAATCTACTCTACTCTGTTGTCTCAGACACACACCACTACTCAACCAATCTACTCTGTTGTCTCAGTCACACACCACTACTCAACCAACCTACTTTGTTGTCTCAGTCACACACCACTACTCAACCAATCTACTCTGCTCTCAGACACACACCACTACTCAACCAATCTACTCTGTTGTCTCAGTCACACACCACTACTCAACCAATCTACTCTGTTGTCTCAGTCACACACCACTACTCAACCAACCTACTCTGTTGTCTCAGTCACACACCACTACTCAACCAATCTACTCTGTTGTCTCAGACACACACCACTACTCAACCAATCTACTCTGTTATCTCAGACACACAACACTACTCAACCAATCTACTCTGTACTACTCAACCAATCTACTCTACTCTGTTGTCTCAGACACACACCACTACTCAACCAATCTACTCTGTTGTCTCAGACACACACCACTACTCAACCAATCTACTCTGTTGTCTCAGACACACACCACTACTCAACCAATCTACTCTGCTGTCTCAGTCACACACCACTACTCAACCAATCTACTCTGTTATCTCAGTCACACACCACTACTCAACCAATCTACTCTGTTGTCTCAGTCACACACCACTACTCAACCAATCTACTCTGTTGTCTCAGTCACACACCACTACTCAACCAACCTACTTTGCTGTCTCAGTCACACACCACTACTCAACCAATCTACTCTGCTCTCAGACACACACCACTACTCAACCAATCTACTCTGTTGTCTCAGTCACACACCACTACTCAACCAACCTACTCTGTTGTCTCAGACACACACCACTACTCAACCAATCTACTCTGTTATCTCAGTCACACACCACTACTCAACCAATCTACTCTGCTGTCTCAGTCACACACCACTACTCAACCAATCTACTCTGTTGTCTCAGACACACACCACTACTCAACCAATCTACTCTGTTATCTCAGTCACACACCACTACTCAACCAATCTACTCTGTTATCTCAGACACACACCACTACTCAACCAATCTACTATGTTGTCTCAGACACACACCACTACTCAACCAATCTACTCTGTTATCTCAGTCACACACCACTACTCAACCAATCTACTCTACTCTGTTGTCTCAGACACACACCACTACTTAACCAATCTACTCTGCTGTCTCAGTCACACACCACTACTCAACCAATCTACTCTGTTGTCTCAGACACACACCACTACTCAACCAATCTACTCTGCTGTCTCAGACACACACCACTACTCAACCAATCTACTCTGTTGTCTCAGACACACACCACTACTCAACCAATCTACTCTGTTGTCTCAGACACACACCACTACTCAACCAATCTACTCTGTTGTCTCAGTCACACACCACTACTCAACCAATCTACTCTGTTGTCTCAGTCACACACCACTACTCAACCAATCTACTCTGTACTACTCAACCAATCTACTCTGTTGTCTCAGTCACACACCACTACTCAACCAATCTACTCTGTTGTCTCAGTCACACACCACTACTCAACCAATCTACTCTGTTGTCTCAGACACACACCACTACTCAACCAATCTACTCTGTACTACTCAACCAATCTACTCTGTTGTCTCAGTCACACACCACTACTCAACCAATCTACTCTGTACTACTCAACCAATCTACTCTGTTGTCTCAGTCACACACCACTACTCAACCAATCTACTCTGTTGTCTCAGACACACACCACTACTCAACCAATCTACTCTGTACTACTCAACCAATCTACTCTGTTGTCTCAGTCACACACCACTACTCAACCAATCTACTCTGTACTACTCAACCAATCTACTCTGTTATCTCAGTCACACACCACTACTCAACCAATCTACTCTGCTGTCTCAGACACACACCACTACTCAACCAATCTACTCTGCTGTCTCAGTCACACACCACTACTCAACCAATCTACTCTGTTGTCTCAGACACACACCACTACTCAACCAATCTACTCTGTTATCTCAGTCACACACCACTACTCAACCAATCTACTCTGTTATCTCAGTCACACACCACTACTCAACCAATCTACTCTACTCTGTTGTCTCAGACACACACCACTACTTAACCAATCTACTCTGCTGTCTCAGTCACACACCACTACTCAACCAATCTACTCTGTTGTCTCAGACACACACCACTACTCAACCAATCTACTCTGCTGTCTCAGACACACACCACTACTCAACCAATCTACTCTGTTGTCTCAGACACACACCACTACTCAACCAATCTACTCTGTTATCTCAGTCACACACCACTACTCAACCAATCTACTCTGTTGTCTCAGTCACACACCACTACTCAACCAATCTACTCTGTTGTCTCAGTCACACACCACTACTCAACCAATCTACTCTGTACTACTCAACCAATCTACTCTGTTGTCTCAGTCACACACCACTACTCAACCAATCTACTCTGTTGTCTCAGTCACACACCACTACTCAACCAATCTACTCTGTTGTCTCAGACACACACCACTACTCAACCAATCTACTCTGTACTACTCAACCAATCTACTCTGTTGTCTCAGTCACACACCACTACTCAACCAATCTACTCTGTACTACTCAACCAATCTACTCTGTTGTCTCAGTCACACACCACTACTCAACCAATCTACTCTGTTGTCTCAGACACACACCACTACTCAACCAATCTACTCTGTACTACTCAACCAATCTACTCTGTTGTCTCAGTCACACACCACTACTCAACCAATCTACTCTGTACTACTCAACCAATCTACTCTGTTATCTCAGTCACACACCACTACTCAACCAATCTACTCTGCTGTCTCAGACACACACCACTACTCAACCAATCTACTCTGCTGTCTCAGTCACACACCACTACTCAACCTATCTACTCTGTTGTCTCAGACACACACCACTACTCAACCAATCTACTCTGTTATCTCAGTCACACACCACTACTCAACCAATCTACTCTGTTATCTCAGTCACACACCACTACTCAACCAATCTACTCTACTCTGTTGTCTCAGACACACACCACTACTTAACCAATCTACTCTGCTGTCTCAGTCACACACCACTACTCAACCAATCTACTCTGTTGTCTCAGACACACACCACTACTCAACCAATCTACTCTGCTGTCTCAGACACACACCACTACTCAACCAATCTACTCTGTTGTCTCAGACACACACCACTACTCAACCAATCTACTCTGTTATCTCAGTCACACACCACTACTCAACCAATCTACTCTGTTGTCTCAGTCACACACCACTACTCAACCAATCTACTCTGTTGTCTCAGTCACACACCACTACTCAACCAATCTACTCTGTACTACTCAACCAATCTACTCTGTTGTCTCAGTCACACACCACTACTCAACCAATCTACTCTGTTGTCTCAGTCACACACCACTACTCAACCAATCTACTCTGTTGTCTCAGGCACACACCACTACTCAACCAATCTACTCTGTACTACTCAACCAATCTACTCTGTTGTCTCAGTCACACACCACTACTCAACCAATCTACTCTGTACTACTCAACCAATCTACTCTGTTGTCTCAGTCACACACCACTACTCAACCAATCTACTCTGTTGTCTCAGACACACACCACTACTCAACCAATCTACTCTGTACTACTCAACCAATCTACTCTGTTGTCTCAGTCACACACCACTACTCAACCAATCTACTCTGTACTACTCAACCAATCTACTCTGTTATCTCAGTCACACACCACTACTCAACCAATCTACTCTGCTGTCTCAGACACACACCACTACTCAACCAATCTACTCTGCTGTCTCAGTCACACACCACTACTCAACCAATCTACTCTGTTGTCTCAGACACACACCACTACTCAACCAATCTACTCTGTTATCTCAGTCACACACCACTACTCAACCAATCTACTCTGTTATCTCAGTCACACACCACTACTCAACCAATCTACTCTACTCTGTTGTCTCAGACACACACCACTACTTAACCAATCTACTCTGCTGTCTCAGTCACACACCACTACTCAACCAATCTACTCTGTTGTCTCAGACACACACCACTACTCAACCAATCTACTCTGCTGTCTCAGACACACACCACTACTCAACCAATCTACTCTGTTGTCTCAGACACACACCACTACTCAACCAATCTACTCTGTTATCTCAGTCACACACCACTACTCAACCAATCTACTCTGTTGTCTCAGTCACACACCACTACTCAACCAATCTACTCTGTTGTCTCAGTCACACACCACTACTCAACCAATCTACTCTGTACTACTCAACCAATCTACTCTGTTGTCTCAGTCACACACCACTACTCAACCAATCTACTCTGTTGTCTCAGTCACACACCACTACTCAACCAATCTACTCTGTTGTCTCAGACACACACCACTACTCAACCAATCTACTCTGTACTACTCAACCAATCTACTCTGTTGTCTCAGTCACACACCACTACTCAACCAATCTACTCTGTACTACTCAACCAATCTACTCTGTTGTCTCAGTCACACACCACTACTCAACCAATCTACTCTGTTGTCTCAGACACACACCACTACTCAACCAATCTACTCTGTACTACTCAACCAATCTACTCTGTTGTCTCAGTCACACACCACTACTCAACCAATCTACTCTGTACTGCTCAACCAATCTACTCTGTTATCTCAGTCACACACCACTACTCAACCAATCTACTCTGCTGTCTCAGACACACACCACTACTCAACCAATCTACTCTGCTGTCTCAGTCACACACCACTACTCAACCAATCTACTCTGTTGTCTCAGACACACACCACTACTCAACCAATCTACTCTGTTATCTCAGTCACACACCACTACTCAACCAATCTACTCTGTTATCTCAGTCACACAACACTACTCAACCAATCTACTCTACTCTGTTGTCTCAGACACACACCACTACTTAACCAATCTACTCTGCTGTCTCAGTCACACACCACTACTCAACCAATCTACTCTGTTGTCTCAGACACACACCACTACTCAACCAATCTACTCTGCTGTCTCAGACACACACCACTACTCAACCAATCTACTCTGTTGTCTCAGACACACACCACTACTCAACCAATCTACTCTGTTATCTCAGTCACACACCACTACTCAACCAATCTACTCTGTTGTCTCAGTCACACACCACTACTCAACCAATCTACTCTGTTGTCTCAGTCACACACCACTACTCAACCAATCTACTCTGTACTACTCAACCAATCTACTCTGTTGTCTCAGTCACACACCACTACTCAACCAATCTACTCTGTTGTCTCAGTCACACACCACTACTCAACCAATCTACTCTGTTGTCTCAGGCACACACCACTACTCAACCAATCTACTCTGTACTACTCAACCAATCTACTCTGTTGTCTCAGTCACACACCACTACTCAACCAATCTACTCTGTACTACTCAACCAATCTACTCTGTTGTCTCAGTCACACACCACTACTCAACCAATCTACTCTGTTGTCTCAGACACACACCACTACTCAACCAATCTACTCTGTACTACTCAACCAATCTACTCTGTTGTCTCAGTCACACACCACTACTCAACCAATCTACTCTGTACTACTCAACCAATCTACTCTGTTATCTCAGTCACACACCACTACTCAACCAATCTACTCTGCTGTCTCAGACACACACCACTACTCAACCAATCTACTCTGCTGTCTCAGTCACACACCACTACTCAACCAATCTACTCTGTACTACTCAACCAATCTACTCTACTCTGTTGTCTCAGACACACACCACTACTCAACCAATCTACTCTGTTGTCTCAGTCACACACCACTACTCAACCAATCTACTCTGTTGTCTCAGTCACACACCACTACTCAACCAACCTACTTTGTTGTCTCAGTCACACACCACTACTCAACCAATCTACTCTGCTCTCAGACACACACCACTACTCAACCAATCTACTCTGTTGTCTCAGTCACACACCACTACTCAACCAATCTACTCTGTTGTCTCAGTCACACACCACTACTCAACCAACCTACTCTGTTGTCTCAGTCACACACCACTACTCAACCAATCTACTCTGTTGTCTCAGACACACACCACTACTCAACCAATCTACTCTGTTATCTCAGTCACACACCACTACTCAACCAATCTACTCTGTTATCTCAGACACACACCACTACTCAACCAATCTACTCTGTTGTCTCAGTCACACACCACTACTCAACCAATCTACTCTGTTGTCTCAGACACACACCACTACTCAACCAATCTACTCTGTTGTCTCAGTCACACACCACTACTCAACCAATCTACTCTGTTGTCTCAGTCACACACCACTACTCAACCAATCTACTCTGTTATCTCAGACACACAACACTACTCAACCAATCTACTCTGTACTACTCAACCAATCTACTCTACTCTGTTGTCTCAGACACACACCACTACTCAACCAATCTACTCTGTTGTCTCAGACACACACCACTACTCAACCAATCTACTCTGTTGTCTCAGACACACACCACTACTCAACCAATCTACTCTGCTGTCTCAGTCACACACCACTACTCAACCAATCTACTCTGTTATCTCAGTCACACACCACTACTCAACCAATCTACTCTGTTGTCTCAGTCACACACCACTACTCAACCAATCTACTCTGTTGTCTCAGTCACACACCACTACTCAACCAATCTACTCTGTTGTCTCAGTCACACACCACTACTCAACCAATCTACTCTGTTGTCTCAGTCACACACCACTACTCAACCAACCTACTTTGCTGTCTCAGTCACACACCACTACTCAACCAATCTACTCTGCTCTCAGACACACACCACTACTCAACCAATCTACTCTGTTGTCTCAGTCACACACCACTACTCAACCAACCTACTCTGTTGTCTCAGACACACACCACTACTCAACCAATCTACTCTGTTATCTCAGTCACACACCACTACTCAACCAATCTACTCTGCTGTCTCAGTCACACACCACTACTCAACCAATCTACTCTGTTGTCTCAGACACACACCACTACTCAACCAATCTACTCTGTTATCTCAGTCACACACCACTACTCAACCAATCTACTCTGTTGTCTCAGACACACACCACTACTCAACCAATCTACTATGTTGTCTCAGACACACACCACTACTCAACCAATCTACTCTGTTATCTCAGTCACACACCACTACTCAACCAATCTACTCTACTCTGTTGTCTCAGACACACACCACTACTCAACCAATCTACTCTGTTGTCTCAGTCACACACCACTACTCAACCAATCTACTCTGTTGTCTCAGTCACACACCACTACTCAACCAACCTACTTTGTTGTCTCAGTCACACACCACTACTCAACCAATCTACTCTGCTCTCAGACACACACCACTACTCAACCAATCTACTCTGTTGTCTCAGTCACACACCACTACTCAACCAATCTACTCTGTTGTCTCAGTCACACACCACTACTCAACCAACCTACTCTGTTGTCTCAGTCACACACCACTACTCAACCAATCTACTCTGTTGTCTCAGACACACACCACTACTCAACCAATCTACTCTGTTATCTCAGTCACACACCACTACTCAACCAATCTACTCTGTTATCTCAGACACACACCACTACTCAACCAATCTACTCTGTTGTCTCAGTCACACACCACTACTCAACCAATCTACTCTGTTGTCTCAGACACACACCACTACTCAACCAATCTACTCTGTTGTCTCAGTCACACACCACTACTCAACCAATCTACTCTGTTGTCTCAGTCACACACCACTACTCAACCAATCTACTCTGTTATCTCAGACACACAACACTACTCAACCAATCTACTCTGTACTACTCAACCAATCTACTCTACTCTGTTGTCTCAGACACACACCACTACTCAACCAATCTACTCTGTTGTCTCAGACACACACCACTACTCAACCAATCTACTCTGTTGTCTCAGACACACACCACTACTCAACCAATCTACTCTGCTGTCTCAGTCACACACCACTACTCAACCAATCTACTCTGTTATCTCAGTCACACACCACTACTCAACCAATCTACTCTGTTGTCTCAGTCACACACCACTACTCAACCAATCTACTCTGTTGTCTCAGTCACACACCACTACTCAACCAACCTACTTTGCTGTCTCAGTCACACACCACTACTCAACCAATCTACTCTGCTGTCTCAGTCACACACCACTACTCAACCATTCTACTCTGTTATCTCAGTCACACACCACTACTCAACCAATCTACTCTGTTGTCTCAGTCACACACCACTACTCAACCAATCTACTCTGTTGTCTCAGTCACACACCACTACTCAACCAACCTACTTTGCTGTCTCAGTCACACACCACTACTCAACCAATCTACTCTGCTCTCAGACACACACCACTACTCAACCAATCTACTCTGTTGTCTCAGTCACACACCACTACTCAACCAACCTACTCTGTTGTCTCAGACACACACCACTACTCAACCAATCTACTCTGTTATCTCAGTCACACACCACTACTCAACCAATCTACTCTGCTGTCTCAGTCACACACCACTACTCAACCAATCTACTCTGCTGTCTCAGTCACACACCACTACTCAACCAATCTACTCTGTTGTCTCAGTCACACACCACTACTCAACCAATCTACTCTGTTGTCTCAGACACACACCACTACTCAACCAATCTACTCTGTACTACTCAACCAATCTACTCTGTTGTCTCAGTCACACACCACTACTCAACCAATCTACTCTGTACTACTCAACCAATCTACTCTGTTATCTCAGTCACACACCACTACTCAACCAATCTACTCTGTTGTCTCAGACACACACCACTACTCAACCAATCTACTCTGTTGTCTCAGTCACACACCACTACTCAACCAATCTACTCTGTTGTCTCAGTCACACACCACTACTCAACCAATCTACTCTGTTATCTCAGACACACAACACTACTCAACCAATCTACTCTGTACTACTCAACCAATCTACTCTACTCTGTTGTCTCAGACACACACCACTACTCAACCAATCTACTCTGTTGTCTCAGACACACACCACTACTCAACCAATCTACTCTGTTGTCTCAGACACACACCACTACTCAACCAATCTACTCTGCTGTCTCAGTCACACACCACTACTCAACCAATCTACTCTGTTATCTCAGTCACACACCACTACTCAACCAATCTACTCTGTTGTCTCAGTCACACACCACTACTCAACCAATCTACTCTGTTGTCTCAGTCACACACCACTACTCAACCAATCTACTCTGTTGTCTCAGTCACACACCACTACTCAACCAATCTACTCTGTTGTCTCAGTCACACACCACTACTCAACCAACCTACTTTGCTGTCTCAGTCACACACCACTACTCAACCAATCTACTCTGCTCTCAGACACACACCACTACTCAACCAATCTACTCTGTTGTCTCAGTCACACACCACT
The DNA here is from genome assembly GCF_045791955.1 of Oncorhynchus clarkii lewisi. Classification (NCBI taxonomy): domain Eukaryota; kingdom Metazoa; phylum Chordata; class Actinopteri; order Salmoniformes; family Salmonidae; genus Oncorhynchus; species Oncorhynchus clarkii. The sequence goes on from NC_092152.1 coordinate 90,630,521, forward strand.
ACTCAACCAACCTACTCTGTTGTCTCAGACACACACCACTACTCAACCAATCTACTCTGTTATCTCAGTCACACACCACTACTCAACCAATCTACTCTGCTGTCTCAGTCACACACCACTACTCAACCAATCTACTCTGTTGTCTCAGACACACACCACTACTCAACCAATCTACTCTGTTATCTCAGTCACACACCACTACTCAACCAATCTACTCTGTTATCTCAGACACACACCACTACTCAACCAATCTACTATGTTGTCTCAGACACACACCACTACTCAACCAATCTACTCTGTTGTCTCAGTCACACACCACTACTCAACCAATCTACTCTACTCTGTTGTCTCAGACACACACCACTACTCAACCAATCTACTCTGTTGTCTCAGTCACACACCACTACTCAACCAATCTACTCTGTTGTCTCAGTCACACACCACTACTCAACCAACCTACTTTGTTGTCTCAGTCACACACCACTACTCAACCAATCTACTCTGCTCTCAGACACACACCACTACTCAACCAATCTACTCTGTTATCTCAGTCACACACCACTACTCAACCAATCTACTCTGTTATCTCAGACACACACCACTACTCAACCAACCTACTCTGTTGTCTCAGACACACACCACTACTCAACCAATCTACTCTGTTATCTCAGTCACACACCACTACTCAACCAATCTACTCTACTCTGTTGTCTCAGACACACACCACTACTTAACCAATCTACTCTGCTGTCTCAGTCACACACCACTACTCAACCAATCTACTCTGTTGTCTCAGACACACACCACTACTCAACCAATCTACTCTGCTGTCTCAGACACACACCACTACTCAACCAATCTACTCTGTTGTCTCAGACACACACCACTACTCAACCAATCTACTCTGTTGTCTCAGACACACACCACTACTCAACCAATCTACTCTGTTGTCTCAGTCACACACCACTACTCAACCAATCTACTCTGTTGTCTCAGTCACACACCACTACTCAACCAATCTACTCTGTACTACTCAACCAATCTACTCTGTTGTCTCAGTCACACACCACTACTCAACCAATCTACTCTGTTGTCTCAGTCACACACCACTACTCAACCAATCTACTCTGTTGTCTCAGACACACACCACTACTCAACCAATCTACTCTGTACTACTCAACCAATCTACTCTGTTGTCTCAGTCACACACCACTACTCAACCAATCTACTCTGTACTACTCAACCAATCTACTCTGTTGTCTCAGTCACACACCACTACTCAACCAATCTACTCTGTTGTCTCAGACACACACCACTACTCAACCAATCTACTCTGTACTACTCAACCAATCTACTCTGTTGTCTCAGTCACACACCACTACTCAACCAATCTACTCTGTACTACTCAACCAATCTACTCTGTTATCTCAGTCACACACCACTACTCAACCAATCTACTCTGCTGTCTCAGACACACACCACTACTCAACCAATCTACTCTGCTGTCTCAGTCACACACCACTACTCAACCAATCTACTCTGTACTACTCAACCAATCTACTCTACTCTGTTGTCTCAGACACACACCACTACTCAACCAATCTACTATGTTGTCTCAGTCACACACCACTACTCAACCAATCTACTCTGTTGTCTCAGTCACACACCACTACTCAACCAACCTACTTTGTTGTCTCAGTCACACACCACTACTCAACCAATCTACTCTGCTCTCAGACACACACCACTACTCAACCAATCTACTCTGTTGTCTCAGTCACACACCACTACTCAACCAATCTACTCTGTTGTCTCAGTCACACACCACTACTCAACCAACCTACTCTGTTGTCTCAGACACACACCACCACTCAACCAATCTACTCTGTTGTCTCAGTCACACACCACTACTCAACCAATCTACTCTGTTGTCTCAGTCACACACCACTACTCAACCAATCTACTCTGTTATCTCAGACACACAACACTACTCAACCAATCTACTCTGTACTACTCAACCAATCTACTCTACTCTGTTGTCTCAGACACACACCACTACTCAACCAATCTACTCTGTTGTCTCAGACACACACCATTACTCAACCAATCTACTCTGTTGTCTCAGACACACACCACTACTCAACCAATCTACTCTGTTGTCTCAGTCACACACCACTACTCAACCAATCTACTCTGTTGTCTCAGTCACACACCACTACTCAACCAACCTACTTTGTTGTCTCAGTCACACACCACTACTCAACCAATCTACTCTGCTCTCAGACACACACCACTACTCAACCAATCTACTCTGTTGTCTCAGTCACACACCACTACTCAACCAACCTACTCTGTTGTCTCAGACACACACCACTACTCAACCAATCTACTCTGTTATCTCAGTCACACACCACTACTCAACCAATCTACTCTGCTGTCTCAGTCACACACCACTACTCAACCAATCTACTCTGCTGTCTCAGTCACACACCACTACTCAACCAATCTACTCTGTTGTCTCAGTCACACACCACTACTCAACCAATCTACTCTGTTGTCTCAGACACACACCACTACTCAACCAATCTACTCTGTACTACTCAACCAATCTACTCTGTTGTCTCAGTCACACACCACTACTCAACCAATCTACTCTGTACTACTCAACCAATCTACTCTGTTATCTCAGTCACACACCACTACTCAACCAATCTACTCTGTTGTCTCAGACACACACCACTACTCAACCAATCTACTCTGTTGTCTCAGTCACACACCACTACTCAACCAATCTACTCTGTTGTCTCAGTCACACACCACTACTCAACCAATCTACTCTGTTATCTCAGACACACAACACTACTCAACCAATCTACTCTGTACTACTCAACCAATCTACTCTACTCTGTTGTCTCAGACACACACCACTACTCAACCAATCTACTCTGTTGTCTCAGACACACACCACTACTCAACCAATCTACTCTGTTGTCTCAGACACACACCACTACTCAACCAATCTACTCTGCTGTCTCAGTCACACACCACTACTCAACCAATCTACTCTGTTATCTCAGTCACACACCACTACTCAACCAATCTACTCTGTTGTCTCAGTCACACACCACTACTCAACCAATCTACTCTGTTGTCTCAGTCACACACCACTACTCAACCAATCTACTCTGTTGTCTCAGTCACACACCACTACTCAACCAATCTACTCTGTTGTCTCAGTCACACACCACTACTCAACCAACCTACTTTGCTGTCTCAGTCACACACCACTACTCAACCAATCTACTCTGCTCTCAGACACACACCACTACTCAACCAATCTACTCTGTTGTCTCAGTCACACACCACTACTCAACCAACCTACTCTGTTGTCTCAGACACACACCACTACTCAACCAATCTACTCTGTTATCTCAGTCACACACCACTACTCAACCAATCTACTCTGCTGTCTCAGTCACACACCACTACTCAACCAATCTACTCTGTTGTCTCAGACACACACCACTACTCAACCAATCTACTCTGTTATCTCAGTCACACACCACTACTCAACCAATCTACTCTGTTATCTCAGACACACACCACTACTCAACCAATCTACTATGTTGTCTCAGACACACACCACTACTCAACCAATCTACTCTGTTATCTCAGTCACACACCACTACTCAACCAATCTACTCTACTCTGTTGTCTCAGACACACACCACTACTCAACCAATCTACTCTGTTGTCTCAGTCACACACCACTACTCAACCAATCTACTCTGTTGTCTCAGTCACACACCACTACTCAACCAACCTACTTTGTTGTCTCAGTCACACACCACTACTCAACCAATCTACTCTGCTCTCAGACACACACCACTACTCAACCAATCTACTCTGTTATCTCAGTCACACACCACTACTCAACCAATCTACTCTGTTATCTCAGACACACACCACTACTCAACCAACCTACTCTGTTGTCTCAGACACACACCACTACTCAACCAATCTACTCTGTTATCTCAGTCACACACCACTACTCAACCAATCTACTCTACTCTGTTGTCTCAGACACACACCACTACTTAACCAATCTACTCTGCTGTCTCAGTCACACACCACTACTCAACCAATCTACTCTGTTGTCTCAGACACACACCACTACTCATCCAATCTACTCTGCTGTCTCAGACACACACCACTACTCAACCAATCTACTCTGTTGTCTCAGACACACACCACTACTCAACCAATCTACTCTGTTGTCTCAGACACACACCACTACTCAACCAATCTACTCTGTTGTCTCAGTCACACACCACTACTCAACCAATCTACTCTGTTGTCTCAGTCACACACCACTACTCAACCAATCTACTCTGTACTACTCAACCAATCTACTCTGTTGTCTCAGTCACACACCACTACTCAACCAATCTACTCTGTTGTCTCAGTCACACACCACTACTCAACCAATCTACTCTGTTGTCTCAGACACACACCACTACTCAACCAATCTACTCTGTACTACTCAACCAATCTACTCTGTTGTCTCAGTCACACACCACTACTCAACCAATCTACTCTGTACTACTCAACCAATCTACTCTGTTGTCTCAGTCACACACCACTACTCAACCAATCTACTCTGTTGTCTCAGACACACACCACTACTCAACCAATCTACTCTGTACTACTCAACCAATCTACTCTGTTGTCTCAGTCACACACCACTACTCAACCAATCTACTCTGTACTACTCAACCAATCTACTCTGTTATCTCAGTCACACACCACTACTCAACCAATCTACTCTGCTGTCTCAGACACACACCACTACTCAACCAATCTACTCTGCTGTCTCAGTCACACACCACTACTCAACCAATCTACTCTGTACTACTCAACCAATCTACTCTACTCTGTTGTCTCAGACACACACCACTACTCAACCAATCTACTATGTTGTCTCAGTCACACACCACTACTCAACCAATCTACTCTGTTGTCTCAGTCACACACCACTACTCAACCAACCTACTTTGTTGTCTCAGTCACACACCACTACTCAACCAATCTACTCTGCTCTCAGACACACACCACTACTCAACCAATCTACTCTGTTGTCTCAGTCACACACCACTACTCAACCAATCTACTCTGTTGTCTCAGTCACACACCACTACTCAACCAACCTACTCTGTTGTCTCAGACACACACCACCACTCAACCAATCTACTCTGTTGTCTCAGTCACACACCACTACTCAACCAATCTACTCTGTTGTCTCAGTCACACACCACTACTCAACCAATCTACTCTGTTATCTCAGACACACAACACTACTCAACCAATCTACTCTGTACTACTCAACCAATCTACTCTACTCTGTTGTCTCAGACACACACCACTACTCAACCAATCTACTCTGTTGTCTCAGACACACACCATTACTCAACCAATCTACTCTGTTGTCTCAGACACACACCACTACTCAACCAATCTACTCTGTTGTCTCAGTCACACACCACTACTCAACCAATCTACTCTGTTGTCTCAGTCACACACCACTACTCAACCAACCTACTTTGTTGTCTCAGTCACACACCACTACTCAACCAATCTACTCTGCTCTCAGACACACACCACTACTCAACCAATCTACTCTGTTGTCTCAGTCACACACCACTACTCAACCAATCTACTCTGTTGTCTCAGTCACACACCACTACTCAACCAATCTACTCTGTTGTCTCAGTCACACACCACTACTCAACCAACCTACTCTGTTGTCTCAGACACACACCACCACTCAACCAATCTACTCTGTTGTCTCAGTCACACACCACTACTCAACCAATCTACTCTGTTGTCTCAGTCACACACCACTACTCAACCAATCTACTCTGTTATCTCAGACACACAACACTACTCAACCAATCTACTCTGTACTACTCAACCAATCTACTCTACTCTGTTGTCTCAGACACACACCACTACTCAACCAATCTACTCTGTTGTCTCAGACACACACCATTACTCAACCAATCTACTCTGTTGTCTCAGACACACACCACTACTCAACCAATCTACTCTGCTGTCTCAGTCACACACCACTACTCAACCAATCTACTCTGTTATCTCAGTCACACACCACTACTCAACCAATCTACTCTGCTCTCAGACACACACCACTACTCAACCAATCTACTCTGTTGTCTCAGTCACACACCACTACTCAACCAATCTACTCTGTTGTCTCAGACACACACCACTACTCAACCAATCTACTCTGTTATCTCAGTCACACACCACTACTCAACCAATCTACTCTGCTGTCTCAGACACACACCACTACTCAACCAATCTACTCTGCTGTCTCAGTCACACACCACTACTCAACCAATCTACTCTGTACTACTCAACCAATCTACTCTACTCTGTTGTCTCAGACACACACCACTACTCAACCAATCTACTCTGTTGTCTCAGTCACACACCACTACTCAACCAATCTACTCTGTTGTCTCAGTCACACACCACTACTCAACCAACCTACTTTGTTGTCTCAGTCACACACCACTACTCAACCAATCTACTCTGCTCTGACACACACCACTACTCAACCAATCTACTCTGTTGTCTCAGTCACACACCACTACTCAACCAATCTACTCTGTTGTCTCAGTCACACACCACTACTCAACCAACCTACTCTGTTGTCTCAGACACACACCACTACTCAACCAATCTACTCTGTTATCTCAGTCACACACCACTACTCAACCAATCTACTCTGCTGTCTCAGTCACACACCACTACTCAACCAATCTACTCTGTTGTCTCAGACACACACCACTACTCAACCGATCTACTCTGTTATCTCAGTCACACACCACTACTCAACCAATCTACTCTGTTATCTCAGACACACACCACTACTCAACCAATCTACTATGTTGTCTCAGACACACACCACTACTCAACCAATCTACTCTGTTATCTCAGTCACACACCACTACTCAACCAATCTACTCTACTCTGTTGTCTCAGACACACACCACTACTTAACCAATCTACTCTGCTGTCTCAGTCACACACCACTACTCAACCAATCTACTCTGTTGTCTCAGACACACACCACTACTCAACCAATCTACTCTGCTGTCTCAGACACACACCACTACTCAACCAATCTACTCTGTTGTCTCAGACACACACCACTACTCAACCAATCTACTCTGTTATCTCAGTCACACACCACTACTCAACCAATCTACTCTCTTGTCTCAGTCACACACCACTACTCAACCAATCTACTCTGTACTACTCAACCAATCTACTCTGTTGTCTCAGTCACACACCACTACTCAACCAATCTACTCTGTACTACTCAACCAATCTACTCTGTTATCTCAGTCACACACCACTACTCAACCAATCTACTCTGCTGTCTCAGACACACACCACTACTCAACCAATCTACTCTGTTGTCTCAGTCACACACCACTACTCAACCAATCTACTCTGTACTACTCAACCAATCTACTCTGTTGTCTCAGTCACACACCACTACTCAACCAATCTACTCTGTTGTCTCAGTCACACACCACTACTCAACCAATCTACTCTGTTGTCTCAGACACACACCACTACTCAACCAATCTACTCTGTACTACTCAACCAATCTACTCTGTTGTCTCAGTCACACACCACTACTCAACCAATCTACTCTGTACTACTCAACCAATCTACTCTGTTGTCTCAGTCACACACCACTACTCAACCAATCTACTCTGTTGTCTCAGACACACACCACTACTCAACCAATCTACTCTGTACTACTCAACCAATCTACTCTGTTGTCTCAGTCACACACCACTACTCAACCAATCTACTCTGTACTACTCAACCAATCTACTCTGTTATCTCAGACACACACCACTACTCAACCAATCTACTCTGCTGTCTCAGTCACACACCACTACTCAACCAATCTACTCTGTACTACTCAACCAATCTACTCTACTCTGTTGTCTCAGACACACACCACTACTCAACCAATCTACTATGTTGTCTCAGTCACACACCACTACTCAACCAATCTACTCTGTTGTCTCAGTCACACACCACTACTCAACCAACCTACTTTGTTGTCTCAGTCACACACCACTACTCAACCAATCTACTCTGCTCTCAGACACACACCACTACTCAACCAATCTACTCTGTTGTCTCAGTCACACACCACTACTCAACCAATCTACTCTGTTGTCTCAGTCACACACCACTACTCAACCAACCTACTCTGTTGTCTCAGACACACACCACCACTCAACCAATCTACTCTGTTGTCTCAGTCACACACCACTACTCAACCAATCTACTCTGTTGTCTCAGTCACACACCACTACTCAACCAATCTACTCTGTTATCTCAGACACACAACACTACTCAACCAATCTACTCTGTACTACTCAACCAATCTACTCTACTCTGTTGTCTCAGACACACACCACTACTCAACCAATCTACTCTGTTGTCTCAGACACACACCATTACTCAACCAATCTACTCTGTTGTCTCAGACACACACCACTACTCAACCAATCTACTCTGCTGTCTCAGTCACACACCACTACTCAACCAATCTACTCTGTTATCTCAGTCACACACCACTACTCAACCAATCTACTCTGCTCTCAGACACACACCACTACTCAACCAATCTACTCTGCTCTCAGACACACACCACTACTCAACCAATCTACTCTGTTGTCTCAGTCACACACCACTACTCAACCAATCTACTCTGTTGTCTCAGTCACACACCACTACTCAACCAATCTACTCTGTTGTCTCAGACACACACCACTACTCAACCAATCTACTCTGCTGTCTCAGTCACACACCACTACTCAACCAATCTACTCTGTTATCTCAGTCACACACCACTACTCAACCAATCTACTCTGCTCTCAGACACACACCACTACTCAACCAATCTACTCTGTTGTCTCAGTCACACACCACTACTCAACCAATCTACTCTGTTGTCTCAGACACACACCACTACTCAACCAATCTACTCTGTTATCTCAGTCACACACCACTACTCAACCAATCTACTCTGCTGTCTCAGACACACACCACTACTCAACCAATCTACTCTGCTGTCTCAGTCACACACCACTACTCAACCAATCTACTCTGTACTACTCAACCAATCTACTCTACTCTGTTGTCTCAGACACACACCACTACTCAACCAATCTACTCTGTTGTCTCAGTCACACACCACTACTCAACCAATCTACTCTGTTGTCTCAGTCACACACCACTACTCAACCAACCTACTTTGTTGTCTCAGTCACACACCACTACTCAACCAATCTACTCTGCTCTGACACACACCACTACTCAACCAATCTACTCTGTTGTCTCAGTCACACACCACTACTCAACCAATCTACTCTGTTGTCTCAGTCACACACCACTACTCAACCAACCTACTCTGTTGTCTCAGACACACACCACTACTCAACCAATCTACTCTGTTATCTCAGTCACACACCACTACTCAACCAATCTACTCTGCTGTCTCAGTCACACACCACTACTCAACCAATCTACTCTGTTGTCTCAGACACACACCACTACTCAACCGATCTACTCTGTTATCTCAGTCACACACCACTACTCAACCAATCTACTCTGTTATCTCAGACACACACCACTACTCAACCAATCTACTATGTTGTCTCAGACACACACCACTACTCAACCAATCTACTCTGTTATCTCAGTCACACACCACTACTCAACCAATCTACTCTACTCTGTTGTCTCAGACACACACCACTACTTAACCAATCTACTCTGCTGTCTCAGTCACACACCACTACTCAACCAATCTACTCTGTTGTCTCAGACACACACCACTACTCAACCAATCTACTCTGCTGTCTCAGACACACACCACTACTCAACCAATCTACTCTGTTGTCTCAGACACACACCACTACTCAACCAATCTACTCTGTTATCTCAGTCACACACCACTACTCAACCAATCTACTCTCTTGTCTCAGTCACACACCACTACTCAACCAATCTACTCTGTTGTCTCAGTCACACACCACTACTCAACCAATCTACTCTGTTATCTCAGTCACACACCACTACTCAACCAATCTACTCTACTCTGTTGTCTCAGACACACACCACTACTTAACCAATCTACTCTGCTGTCTCAGTCACACACCACTACTCAACCAATCTACTCTGTTGTCTCAGACACACACCACTACTCAACCAATCTACTCTGCTGTCTCAGACACACACCACTACTCAACCAATCTACTCTGTTGTCTCAGACACACACCACTACTCAACCAATCTACTCTGTTATCTCAGTCACACACCACTACTCAACCAATCTACTCTGTTGTCTCAGTCACACACCACTACTCAACCAATCTACTCTGTTGACTGAGTCACACACCACTACTCAACCAATCTACTCTGTACTACTCAACCAATCTACTCTGTTGTCTCAGTCACACACCACTACTCAACCAATCTACTCTGTTGTCTCAGACACACACCACTACTCAACCAATCTACTCTGTACTACTCAACCAATCTACTCTGTTGTCTCAGTCACACACCACTACTCAACCAATCTACTCTGTACTACTCAACCAATCTACTCTGTTGTCTCAGTCACACACCACTACTCAACCAATCTACTCTGTTGTCTCAGACACACACCACTACTCAACCAATCTACTCTGTACTATGTGTTTTATCTGCTATAGCTAAAGGTGTACATATTTTTTTTAATCTGTTTTCTAAATAATTCTACTTCTTGCATCAGTTACCTGATGTGGAATAGAGTTCCATGTAGTCATGTCTCTATGTAGTACTGTGGAATAGAGTTCCATGTAGTCATGTCTCTATGTAGTACTGTGGAATAGAGTTCCATGTAGTCATGTCTCTATGTAGTACTGTGGAATAGAGTTCCATGTAGTCATGGCTCTATGTAGTACTGTGGAATAGAGTTCCATGTAGTCATGTCTCTATGTAGTACTGTGGAATAGAGTTCCATGTAGTCATGTTTCTATGTAGTACTGTGGAATAGAGTTCCATGTAGTCATGGCTCTATGTAGTACTGTGGAATAGAGTTCCATGTAGTCATGGCTCTATGTAGTACTGTGGAATAGAGTTCCATGTAGTCCTGGCTCTATGTAGTACTGTGGAATAGAGTTCCATGTAGTCATGGCTCTATGTAGTACTGTGGAATAGAGTTCCATGTAGTCATGGCTCTATGTAGTACTGTGGAATAGAGTTCCATGTAGTCATGGCTCTATGTAGTACTGTGGAATAGAGTTCCATGTAGTCATGGCTCTATGTAGTACTGTGGAATAGAGTTCCATGTAGTCATGGCTCTATGTGGTACTGTGGAATAGAGTTCCATGTAGTCATGGCTCTATGTAGTACTGTGGAATAGAGTTCCATGTAGTCATGGCTCTATGTAGTACTGTGGAATAGAGTTCCATGTAGTCATGTCTCTATGTAGTACTGTGGAATAGAGTTCCATGTAGTCATGGCTCTATGTAGTACTGTGGAATAGAGTTCCATGTAGTCATGGCTCTATGTAGTACTGTGAGCCTCCCAGAGTCTGTTCTGGATCTGGGGACTGTGAAGAAGAGACCCCCCCCTGGTGGGATGTCTCATGGGGTATGCAATGGGTGTCCCAGCTTGTCTCGTGGGATATGCAATGGGTGACCCAGCTTGTCTCGTGGGGTATGCAATGGGTGTCCCAGCTTGTCTCGTGGGGTATGCATGGGTGTCCCAGCTTATCTCATGGGGTATGCAATGGGTGTCCCAGCTTGTCTCGTGGGGTATGCAATGGGTGTCCCAGCTTGTCTCGTGGGGTATGCAATGGGTGTCCCAGCTTGTCTCGTGGGGTATGCAGGGGTGTCCCAGCTTGTCTCGTGGGGTATGCAATGGGTGTCCCAGCTTGTCTCATGGGGTATGCAATGGGTGTCCCAGCTTGTCTCGTGGGGTATGCATGGGTGTCCCAGCTTATCTCATGGGGTATGCAATGGGTGTCCCAGCTTGTCTCGTGGGGTATGCAATGGGTGTCCCAGCTTGTCTCGTGGGTTATACATGGGTGTCCCAGCTTGTCTCGTGGGGTATGCAATGGGTGTCCCAGCTTGTTCTTGTGGGGTATGCAATGGGTGTCCCAGCTTGTTCTTGTGGGGTATGCAATGGGTGTCCCAGCTTGTTCTTGTGGGGTATGCAATGGGTGTCCCAGCTTTGTGTTCAGCTGTTTGAATGGACAGACTCACGTCAATGCCTCTCACAAAGACAAGTAGCCGATGTAGTGAATCTCTCCTCTACTTTGAGCCAGGAGAGATTGACATGCATGTTATTGATGTTAGCTCTCTGAGTACATCTAAGGGCCCAGCTGTGCTGCTCTTTTCTGGGCCAACTGGAATTCGCCCTTGTTCTATTTTGCAACACTCAACCATATAACTGGACAGGAGTCCAGGTGGGATAAAACTAGAGAACTGTAGGACTTGTTTAGTTGATAGTGATGTCAAGAAAGCCGAGCAGCACTTTATTACAGACAGACCTCTTCCTCTTAGCTTTGGCCTCCCGAGTGACGCAGCGGTCTAAGGCACTGCATGTCAGTGCTTAGTGGCATCACTACAGACCCTGGTTTGATTCCAGGCTGTATCACAACCGGACGTGATTGAGAGTCCCGTAGGGAGGCGTACAATTGGCCCAGCGTCGTCCAGGTTAGGGTTTGGCCCGGGGGTAGGCCGTCATTGTAAATAAGAATGTGTTCTTAACTGACTTGCCTAGTTAAATAAATGTCAAATAATAACATTTTTAAATTATAATAATCCATGAGCAGAATTACCTCAATTAGCCATAAAATCCCTAGTTTGAAAGTGATTGTTTTTCTAGAAGCTGTGCTGCACCATCTCCCCGACATTTTCCCCCCCGTGGGCCAGCCGCCCAGCAATTAGAGTTCAACCAATGAGCTTCAGCCCCTCGCCGTATGAGTGACAGCTAGTAATAAGCATACGATGCATCCCGCAGCAGAGCGAGAGAAAGAGCAATGACGCGGGGCACAAATCTGAACACATTTTGCGACCTAGTACGCCATTTTCAGGGGACCACTTTTGGCTCGTGAGCCACTACTTTCACCATCTTTTGCTAAAAAAGTATACAAATGTACCAGAGAATCTCTTCTATAACCTCAATGTCAACTTGTTGTAACATCGCGTTGCTGTTTTCAGCTGTATAGATCATGTATTTAGGATGTTTTCAGTTTATTTTGATTGAGTAACAAAAATTACAAAAAAGTGAACTGATTCACTCTGACAGCCCCAACACATACAGTATACCATACAATACATATACTGCTATATACTACTAGTGGAATGAACTGATTGACTGATTGACAGCCCCAACACATACAGTAAACCATACAAGACATATACTGCTATATACTACTAGTGGAATGAACTGATTGACAGCCCCAACACATATAGTATACCCTACAAGACATATACTGCTATATACTACTAGAACACAAGCATGTGCTATCCCTCCAACACACAGTGTACATGCATGCACAATGCTCTCACAGACAAGGGGCAACGTGCTCCAACTGACCATCATCAAGGAGCAACGTGCTCCAACTGACCATCATCAAGGGGCAACGTGCTCCAACAGACCATAGATCATCATCAAGGAGCAACGTCCTCCAACAGACCATAGATCATCATCAAGGAGCAACGTCCTCCAACTGACCATAGATCATCATCAAGGAGCAGCGTGCTCCAACTGACCATCATCAAGGGACAACGTCCTCCAACTGACCATCATCAAGGGACAACGTCCTCCAACTGACCATCATCAAGGGACAACGTCCTCCAACAGACCATAGATCATCATCAAGGGGCAACGTCCTCCAACTGACCATCATCAAGGGACAACGTCCTCCAACTGACCATCATCAAGGGGCAACGTCTTCCAACTGACCATCATCAAGGGGCAACGTCCTCCAACAGACCATAGATCATCATCAAGGGGCAACGTCCTCCAACAGACCATCATCAAGGGGCAACGTCCTCCAACTGACCATCATCGAGGGACAACGTCCTCCAACTGACCATCATCAAGGGGCAACGTCCTCCAACTGACCATCATCAAGGAGCAACATCCTCCAACTGACCATCATCAAGGAGCAACGTGCTCCAACTGACCATCATCAAGGGGCAACGTCCTCCAACTGACCATCATCAAGGGGCAACGTGCTCCAACTGACCATCATCAAGGGACAACGTCCTCCAACTGACCATCATCAAGGGGCAACGTGCTCCAACAGACCATAGATTATCGTCAAGGGGCAACGTCCTCCAACAGACCATAGATTATCGTCAAGGGGCAACGTGCTCCAACAGACCATCATCAAGGGACAACGTCCTCCAACAGACCATAGATCATCGTCAAGGGACAACGTTCTCCAACTGACCATCATTAAGGGGCAACGTCCTCCAACAGACCATAGATCATTGTCAAGGGACAACGTCCTCCAACTGACCATCATCAAGGGGCAACGTCCTCCAACTGACCATCATCAAGGGACAACGTCCTCCAACAGAACATAGATCATCGTCAAGGGACAACGTCCTCCAACTGACCATCATCAAGGATCAATGTCCTCCAACTGACCATCATCAAGGAGCAACGTCCTCCAACTGACCATCATCAAGGGGCAACGTGCTCCAACTGACCATCATCAAGGGGCAACGTCCTCCAACAGACCATAGATCATCATCAAGGGGCAACATCTTCCAACTGACCATAGATCATGGAGGAATGCTGGAATGAAGACTCTCAGCCAAATTTGTGATCAGAGTCCTATAGCTCCCCCTACTGGATGAACGCTTTAACAGCTGGGAAAGAGACCATCACCATGAGCTGGCACAACGTCTACACAACATCTACACAATGTCTACAGGGGCGTTGGGCCAGTAACTGAGAGGTTACTGGATCGTTCTGAGCAATGCAGTAAGTCAACTGTTCCCCCGGGCTCTGATGACGTGGACATCGATTAAGGCTGCCCCTCCCCCCCACACCTCTCTGATTCAGACGGGTTGGGTTAAATGAGGAAGACACATTTAAGTTGAAGGAATTGAACTGAAATGAGTCTTCCACCTTTAACCCAACCCCCTTCTCTTGGCCAGCGAATGGGAGGGTTTTCAGAGGTTAAAATTAAATGTATTCGGTATGCACAAGGGAACCCACACACCTGCAAAGCCCATGACACCTGTCTAAAGGTACTGTAAGTCTGAATGAGGAAAGGGGAAATACCTAACCTGGGGGGGGGGGGGGGGGGGGGTTGGAGACCCCCAGTCTGCCCGTGAAGTGCCTCCAGGAGGGCATGTTGAGACAACCTGTAGAAACTCCTGTCCTCCTCATCTGGACCCTTTCCAACATGGACACTTCTTCTTCTGGGCTCTCTCTGGCTGGTGTTCAGCACATCTTTCCAACATGGACACTCCTTCTGGACTTCCTCTGACTGGTGTTCAGCGCATCTTTCCAACATGGACACTCCTTCTTCTGGACTCTCTCTGACTGGTGTTCAGCGCATCTTTCCAACATGGACACTTCTTCTTCTGGGCTCTTTCTGGCTGGTGTTCAGCGCATCTTTCCAACACGGACACTCCTTCTGGGCTCTCTCTGGCTGGTGTTCAGCGCATCTTTCCAACATGGACACTTCTTCTTCTGGACTCTCTCTGACTGGTGTTCAGCGCATCTTTCCAACATGGACACTTCTTCTTCTGGGCTCTCTCTGGCTGGTGTTCAGCGCATCTTTCCAACATGGACACTCCTTCTGGGCTCTCTCTGGCTGGTGTTCAGCGCATCTTTCCAACATGGACACTTCTTCTTCTGGACTCTCTCTGACTGGTGTTCAGCATCTTTCCAACATGGACACTTCTTCTTCTGGGCTCTCTGGCTGGTGTTCAGCGCATCTTTCCAACATGGACACTCCTTCTGGGCTCTCTCTGGCTGGTGTTCAGCGCATCTTTCCAACATGGACACTTCTTCTTCTGGGCTCTCTCTGGCTGGTGTTCAGCGCATCTTTCCAACATGGACACTCCTTCTGGGCTCTCTCTGGCTGGTGTTCAGCGCATCTTTCCAACATGGACACTTCTTCTTCTGGACTCTCTCTGACTGGTGTTCAGTGCATCTTTCCAACATGGACACTTCTTCTTCTGGACTCTCTCTGACTGGTGTTCAGCATCTTTCCAATATGGACACTCCTTCTGGACTCTCTCTGACTGGTGTTCAGCATCTTTCCAATATGGACACTCCTTCTTCTGGGCTCTCTCTGGCTGGTGTTCAGCGCATCTTTCCAACATGGACACTCCTTCTGGGCTCTCTCTGGCTGGTGTTCAGCGCATCTTTCCAACATGGACACTCCTTCTGGGCTCTCTCTGGCTGGTGTTCAGCGCATCTTTCCAACATGGACACTTCTTCTTCTGGACTCTCTCTGACTGGTGTTCAGCATCTTTCCAATATGGACACTCCTTCTGGACTCTCTCTGGCTGGTGTTCAGCATCTTTCCAATATGGACACTCCTTCTTCTGGACTCTCTCTGACTGGTGTTCAGCATCTTTCCAATATGGACACTCCTTCTGGACTCTCTCTGACTGGTGTTCAGCGCATCTTTCCAACATGGACACTCCTTCTGGACTCTCTCTGACTGGTGTTCAGCACATCTTTAACCATTAAAACACTGGGGACTTCTACTAGTCTCCTCTTCCTGTTTGCTGTGTGTGTGTGTGTGGTGATAACGTGTGAATTGTGTCCCTGTCTCTTACTGGTTCTCTCTAACTGGATAGTTGTACCTATATCTGAACCGCCACTTATTTTGGCGACCACCACATGGTATATGCTCTTTTTTCAGGGGGAATAGCATGCTACATGTTTCTCAGATTTGATTCTCTGGAGAAATCGACACATAAGTCAGTCTTATTCAATGTTTATTGATCAAATCAAAACAGAGTCAATGGGGTGAGTATACGTCGACTGATCAAGCTAGTAGACAGAAGTTCATCAAGTTCTAAATTAATAGTCCTACCGGTAAAAAAAATAAAAAATGACTCCAAGGTCAAAGGTTATCAAATCAGACAACAAAACAAAAGAAGAAAAGCCTAAATATAAAACAAAAACCTTAATTCAATGTTAAAAAATATACATGAATTTAATTCTGAATGATTTACTGTACATAAAGAATTTCTGGTCCAAAATGGATATTTTCTCAAGAACAAAACAGACGTTTCTCTTCTTAAAAAAACAAAACAAAAAACAGAACCCAGCTTCTGTTATTTAAATTTGCTCTTCACTCACAGAAAAAGGTCACATAAATTATTATTTTTTGATCGGGGTTAAAACAAAACGGTTCATTTCTTAACGAAACACGTATGTTTGTCTTCTGAAGGAAAATGGGATATTTACGTGAAAGCCGTCATCACAAAAAAAAGATGAAAAGCTTCAGAGTAACTCACAACCCGAAAAGATGCCACAATCAGCATAAAATTCATAACAAAGTATTCCTTGTCATCAAAAGATAATTGTAAACTGAGACTTTCTTTGCCACTGTGGGAGGGGGATAATTAAGAGCCCCTTTAAGAGCAATCATTCACTAGGGGGATAATTAAGAGCGCAGCCCCTTTAAGAGCAGTCATTCACTAGATTCAGCAGAGGGATGATTTGTTTCTTGAGCGTCAAGGAGCCGGAACACAAATCATTTGTAGACTGAAAATTGACCTCAAGAAGACCAAATAGATATAATATTTATCTTATACGTAATCATTTCAAAGCTTGCTTAGATTTGTATACAGTCACATATATCCCTCTGTTACGCGTGGGAATACTATAGAACAGATTTACATATATATATATATCTAGCTCAGAAAACGTAGGGCAGCAAATAATATCCCCTGTGGGCCACCAGTCGGGGAAGCCCCCCCCCTACGGGCCAAGCCCCCCCCCCCCCTTACTTTAAAGTAGCAGAGTCTTGGTCCTCTTTAGTATCTCATTATTCCTATTACTTTAAACAAAATTATCAAGAAAAATATCAAAACTGCACCAAAAAAAATGAAATACATGAAAAAGAAAACATGCAATGAAAATAAAAATATCTTTACAAAAAAAAAAACGCAGATTCAGAGGCTCACGAAATACCAAACTAAATTATATACAAGGTACTACAACAAACAAAAATGCATAACTCCTCACTGAACACTGAAGAACAGAAAATACAAAAAATAAACGTTGTTTATTTCACCGGAGTCCAATAACCCGAACTCTTCATCTTCTTGTCAGGTCAACTCAATAACAACCGTTGACCGAACTTGAGATCTGTGAACGCAACTCACATTTTCACAAATCTCCAATTGAAAATCTCAAATTTTTACATTTTCAAAACATGAAAGTTACCCATGCATATATGAAGTTAGGATTGGACCCTATGAGAGCTGACAAACAACGCCGATCACGATTGATTCCTGATGATAAAATTGATCTTTCCCCAGAAGTCAAGGATGTGGTAGACTGCATCTGCCGAGGGTAGGAGACGACCCTCCATCTCTTTCTACATCCTCGTCTTCTCTGTCCTCTCTTCACGCTTCCTGTCCTCACTTTCTCCACATCTCTCTTTCCTGTTTGTCTCTGTGACCCGGTCTGCTCTCGTCTTCCTCTCTAATCCATAACTACAGTCTCTAAAGTGCTCCGATGGAAACTGGACTGAGAGAAAAGACACAAGTGCCTCCCCCCCAAAAAATACAAACAAAAACAAATTAAACAAAAAAATGAAAGCAAATAAACATCGAACGCGCGCGCGTGCGTGCGTGCGTGCGTGCGTGCGTGCGTGTGTGTGTGTGCGCGTGTGTCATAGTGTCCCCCGTCATCATCTTCAGTACTTTGGCACTTTAGTGTAATCCTCCGTGTGTACGCTCTTACACAGCCCTATGGACAGGATCATACCCAGGAGCTGTGGAAAGCAGAGGGTAGAGGTCAGAGGTTAGAGGTCAGGTTAACAGTATCACTACATCTAAAGCCTCTCAGGAGGGTTCTCTCAATAGCTGTGATCAATGTACGCTCCTGTAGCAGGAAGTGTCCTCATACATTGAAAAACAAGAGCTGCTGTCTTGGAAGTCACGTGGATTAAGTCAGAGGTCAGAAGCTGTTTCTGACGGGCATTTATTTCTCTTAATGATATATATCTGTCTGGCTGAGAGACCTGCCTGACCGATATGATAAACATCTGTCTGGCTGAGAGACCTGCCTGACAGATTCTATAGAATGTATATGTTGTTCTGGTCCAGTAGAATGTATATGTTGTTCTGGTCCTATAGAATGTATATGTCGTTCTGGTCCAGTAGAATGTTGTTCTGGTCCTATAGAATGTTGTTCTGGTCCAGTAGAATGTACATGTTGTTCTGGTCCTATAGAATGTTGTTCTGGTCCAGTAGAATGTACATGTTGTTCTGGTCCTATATAATGTATATGTTGTTCTGGTCCTATAGAATGTTGTTCTGGTCCAGTAGAATGTATATGTTTTTCTGGCCCTATAGAATGTATATGTTATTCTGGTCCTACAGAATGTACATGTTCTGGTCCAGTAGAATGTACATGTTGTTCTGGTCCTATAGAATGTTGTTCTGGTCCAGTAGAATGTACATGTTGTTCTGGTCCTATAGAATGTTGTTCTGGTCCTACATAATGTTGTTCTGGTCCTATATAATGTTGTTCTGGTCCTATAGAATGTTGTTCTGGTCCTATAGAATGTTGTTCTGGTCCAGTAGAATGTATATGTTGTTCTGGTCCTATAGAATGTATATGTTGTTCTGGTCCTATAGAATGTATATGTTGTTCTGGTCCTATAGAATGTTGTCATGGTCCAGTAGAATGTATATGTTGTTCTGGTCCTATAGAATGTATATGTTGTTCTGGTCCTATAGAATGTTGTTCTGGTCCTATATAATGTTGTTCTGGTCCTATAGAATGTTGTTCTGGTCCTATAGAATGTTGGTCTGGTCCTATAGAATGTATATGTTGTTCTGGTCCTATAGAATGTTGTTCTGGTCCTATAGAATGTTGTTCTGGTCCTATAGAATGTACATGTTGTTCTGGTCCTATAGAATGTACATGTTGTTCTGGTCCTATAGAATGTATATGTTGTTCTGGTCCTATAGAATATTGTTCTGGTCCTATAGAATGTTGTTCTGGTCCTATAGAATGTACATGTTGTTCTGGTCCAGTAGAATGTTGTTCTGGTCCTATAGAATGTATTAGTTGTTCTGGTCCTATAGAATGTTGTTCTGGTCCTATAGAATGTATGTGTTGTTGTGGTCCTATAGAATGTATTAGTAGTTCTGGTCCTATAGAATGTTGTTCTGGTCCTATAGAATGTACATGTTGTTCTGGTCCTATAGAATGTACATGTTGTTCTGGTCCTATAGAATGTATATGTTATTCTGGCCCTGTAGAATGTATATGTTGTTCTGGTCCTGTAGAATGTAGATGTTGTTCTGGTCCAGTAGAATGTTGTTCTGGTCCTATAGAATGTACATGTTGTTCTGGTCCTATAGAATGTATATGTTATTCTGGTCCTACAGAATGTTGTTCTGGTCCTATAGAATGTTGTTCTGGTTCTATAGAATGTATATGTTGTTCTGGTCCTATAGAATGTACATGTTGTTCTGGTCCTATTGAATGTATATGTTGTTCTGGTCCTATAGAATGTTGTTCTGGTCCTATAGAATGTACATGTTGTTCTGGTCCTATAGAATGTACATGTTGTTCTGGTCCTATAGAATGTATATGTTATTCTGGTCCTACAGAATGTTGTTCTGGTCCTATAGAATGTTGTTCTGGTCCTATAGAATGTTGTTCTGGTCCTATAGAATGTTGTTCTGGTTCTATAGAATGTATATGTTGTTCTGGTCCTATAGAATGTATATGTTGTTCTGGTCCTATAGAATGTTATTCTGGTCCTATAGAATGTACATGTTGTTCTGGTCCTATAGAATGTTGTTCTGGTCCTATAGAATGTACATGTTGTTCTGGTCCTATAGAATGTACATGTTGTTCTGGTCCTATAGAATGTACATGTTGTTCTGGTCCTATAGAATGTATATGTTATTCTGGTCCTACAGAATGTTGTTCTGGTCCTATAGAATGTTGTTCTGGTCCTATAGAATGTTGTTCTGGTCCTATAGAATGTTGTTCTGGTCCTATAGAATGTTGTTCTGGTTCTATAGAATGTATATGTTGTTCTGGTCCTATAGAATGTATATGTTGTTCTGGTCCTATAGAATGTTATTCTGGTCCTATAGAATGTACATGTTGTTCTGGTCCTATAGAATGTTGTTCTGGTCCTATAGAATGTACATGTTGTTCTGGTCCTATAGAATGTATATGTTATTCTGGTCCTACATAATGTTGTTCTGGTCCTATAGAATGTTGTTCTGGTCCTTTAGAATGTTGTTCTGGTTCTATAGAATGTATATGTTGTTCTGGTCCTATAGAATGTTGTTCTGGTCCAGTAGAATGTATATGTTGTTCTGGTCCAGTAGAATGTATATGTTGTTCTGGTCCAGTAGAATGTATATGTTATTCTGGTCCTATAGAATGTTGTTCTGGTCCAGTAGAATGTACATGTTGTTCTGGTCCTATAGAATGTTGTTCTGGTCCAGTAGAATGTACATGTTGTTCTGGTCCTATAGAATGTTGTTCTGGTCCAGTAGAATGTACATGTTGTTCTGGTCCTATAGAATGTTGTTCTGGTCCTATGGAATGTAAATGTTGTTCTGGCCCTATAGAATGTATATGTTGCTCTGGTCCTATAGAATGTACATGTTGTTCTGGTCCTATAGAATGTTGTTCTGGTCCTATAGAATGTTGTTCTGGTCCTATAGAATGTTGTTCTGGTCCTATAGAATGTATTAGTTGTTCTGGTCCAGTAGAATGTATATGTTGTTCTGGTCCTATAGAATGTTGTTCTGGTCCTATAGAATGTTGTTCTGGTCCTATAGAATGTTTTTCTGGCCCTATAGAATGTATATGTTGTTCTGGTCCAGTAGAATGTATATGTTGTTCTGGTCCTATAGAATGTATATGTTATTCTGGTCCTACAGAATGTTGTTCTGGTCCTATAGAATGTTGTTCTGGTCCTATAGAATGTTGTTCTGGTTCTATAGAATGTTATTCTGGTCCTATAGAATGTACATGTTGTTCTGGTCCTATAGAATGTTATTCTGGTCCTATAGAATGTATATGTTATTCTGGTCCTACATAATGTTGTTCTGGTCCTATAGAATGTTGTTCTGGTCCTATAGAATGTTTTTCTGGTTCTATAGAATGTATATGTTGTTCTGGTCCTATAGAATGTATATGTTGTTCTGGTCCTATAGAATGTTGTTCTGGTCCAGTAGAATGTACATGTTTTTCTGGTCCTATAGAATGTTGTTCTGGTCCTATAGAATGTATATGTTATTCTGGTCCTATAGAATGTTGTTCTGGTCCAGTAGAATGTACATGTTGTTCTGGTCCTATAGAATGTTGTTCTGGTCCAGTAGAATGTATATGTTGTTCTGGCCCTATAGAATGTATATGTTGTTCTGGTCCTATAGAATGTATATGTTGTTCTGGTCCTATAGAATGTTGTTCTGGTCCTATAGAATGTTGTTCTGGTCCTATAGAATGTTGTTCTGGTCCTATATAATGTATTAGTTGTTCTGGTCCAGTAGAATGTATATGTTGTTCTGGTCCTATAGAATGTTGTTCTGGTCCTATAGAATGTTGTTCTGGTCCTATAGAATGTATATGTTGTTCTGGTCCAGTAGAATGTATATGTTGTTCTGGTCCTATAGAATGTACATGTTGTTCTGGTCCTATAGAATGTATATGTTGTTCTGGTCCTGTAGAATGTATATGTTGTTCTGGTCCTATATAATGTACATGTTGTTCTGGTCCTATAGAATGTATATGTTGTTCTGGTCCAGTAGAATGTATATGTTGTTCTGGTCCTATAGAATGTACATGTTGTTCTGGTCCTATAGAATGTACATGTTATTCTGGTCCTATAGAATGTTGTTCTGGTCCTATAGAATGTATATGTTGTTCTGGTCCAGTAGAATGCATATGTTGTTCTGGTCCTATAGAATGTATATGTTGTTCTGGTCCTATAGAATGTACATGTTGTTCTGGTCCTATAGAATGTTGTTCTAGTCCTATAGAATGTATATGTTGTTCTGGTCCAGTAGAATGTATATGTTATTCTGGTCCTATAGAATGTATATGTTGTTCTGGTCCTATAGAATGTACATGTTGTTCTGGTCCTATAGAATGTATATGTTATTCTGGTCCAGTAGAATGTATATGTTGTTCTTTACCTCGATGACAGCCACTCCCAGGCAGACCCCCAGGATCACTCCAACGTTGGCAAACAGCCAGCTCTCTACACTGGAGTTACAGCCCTAAGGGACAGAAGGACAGACAGACAGACAGAGAGAGCGACAGACAGACAGAGAGAGCGACAGACAGCGACAGACAGCGAGAGCGACAGACAGACAGAGAGAGCGACAGACACAGACAGACAGCGGCAGACAGACACAGTCCAATATATTAACAGATGAGGGTGGTGTTGAGTGATGTTCATGTTGTAAGTATCTCAGTGATGGAGTCAAACACTGTGACCATATTTCAATGGAACAGACTTCCATGGAGTACTGAAACACATGTAGCACAATGACAAGCCTCTAATGTAGGAGTGTTCTCTCAATCAATCAACCAATCAATCAACTTATATATGAAGAGGTCTTACCCTGTCGTAGACGGGCCAATCAAGTGACTGCGCCTCACAGAAACCACTGTCGGAGGAGGAGTTACCCTCAACCAGAGACACGTTCTGACAGGAACACGGGAACAACAGCTGGGAACTGTTCACTATGACAGCATTACCATGCCAGTCCATACGACCACTCCATCCACAACACTCAATCTGGAGAGAGGGGGATGGACGGAGGGAAGGAGAGAGGGGATGAGAGAGAGAAGGGGGAGGTAGAGAGAGAGCGAAAGGGGAGACAGACAAAGAGAGAGAGTGATGAGAGAGCGAGAAAGAGTGATGAGAGAGCGAGAGAGGGGGGAGAGAGAGCGAGAGAGGGGGGAGAGAGAGGGAGAGAGGGGGGAGAGAGCAAGAGAGGGGGGAGAGAGAGCGAGGGGGGGAGAGAGAGCGAGAGAGGGGGGGAGAGAGCGAGAGAGGGGGGGAGAGAGCGAGAGAGGGGGGGAGAGAGCGCGAGAGAGGAGAGGAGTGATTAAAGGTAGACAATAATAGAGAGGAAACATGTCCAGAGAGAGAATGAGAGGGGAACCCCAAGAAGTCCAGTCGTTTTCAGATAGATCAACGCTGACTAGCAACCCTATACTGTAAGTATTGTTTTACAATGAACTTAGGACAATGTTGAAGCTGCTGAAGGCGTTTACAAGGAGCTGAGAGGTGTCGTTTTTTCCACTTCCTTTGTTTGAAATCACCTTTTCCAGACGGACGGAGCTTTAAGAGCGTAAAGGCCGTCGCGTCCATTTGTAACAGCTGTGGTTTGGCTCCACTGAACAATCCCTTTCTAACAGCTGTGGTTTGGCTCCACTGAACAATCCATTTCTAACAGCTGTGGTTTGGCTCCACTGAACAATCCATTTCTAACAGCTGTGGTTTGACTCCACTGAACAATCCATTTAGATGTCTTTTACGACATGCGTCAAATGACACAAGTCTAATTTCTGTACAGAGAGCCTCATACCAGCCTCACCACCAGCCTCACCACCAGCCTCACACCCTAGACTCACACCCTAGACTCCTTACATCAGAAGGTTTGTTTCACTTCACTAACTGACAATTATTTTCAATTGATTGGTTAAGATTCATTCTATTTTATAAAATTTTACACTACTTGCCACTTTACCGTAAAAACTACATGTCCTGTTAAACCTCTTTTGGTCGACTGGTGTGGTGACTTTACCGTAAAAACTACAGGTCCAGTTAAACCTCTTTTGGTCGACTGGTGTGGTGACTTTACCGTAAAAACTACAGGTCCTGTTAAACCTCTTTTGGTCGACTGGTGTGGTGACTTTACCGTAAAAACTACAGGTCCTGTTAAACCTCTTTTGGTCGACTGGTGTGGTGACTTTACCGTAAAAACTACAGGTCCTGTTAAACCTCTTTTGGTCCACTGGTGTGGTGACTTTACCGTAAAAACTACAGGTCCTGTTAAACCTCTTTTGGTCCACTGGTGTGGTGACTTTACCGTAAAAACTACAGGTCCTGTTAAACCTCTTTTGGTCGACTGGTGTGGTGACTTTACCGTAAAAACTACAGGTCCTGTTAAACCTCTTTTGGTCGACTGGTGTGGTGACTTTACCGTAAAAACTACATGTCCTTTTAAACCTCTTTTGGTCGACGGGTGTGGTGACTTTACCGTAAAAACTACATGTCCTGTTAAACCTCTTTTGGTCGACTGGTGTGGTGACTTTACCGTAAAAACTACAGGTCCTGTTAAACCTCTTTTGGTCGACTGGTGTGGTGACTTTACCGTAAAAACTACAGGTCCTGCTAAACCTCTTTTGGTCGACTGGTGTGGTGACTTTACCGTAAAAACTACAGGTCCTGTTAAACCTCTTTTGGTCGACTGGTGTGGTGACTTTACCGTAAAAACTACAGGTCCTGTTAAACCTCTTTTGGTCGACTGGTGTGGTGACTTTTGAACTGGTTGGAATTGACCTCCGTTGCAAGTCAAAATAACCCCCCCCCCCTCGTAGTTCAAAATGGTTAGAGTTAAGGGAAGATGATCCTAGATCTGTGCTCTCCTCTCACCGTCCTCTGTATGTAATCCCAGGCCTGCTCGGTGGTGCGGTTCTTGCCAGGGTAGTTGCTCAGGATCTGGGTCACGATGTTGGACATCTCCTTATTTAGCTGAGACAGAGAGACAGAGAGACACAGAGACACAGAGACAGACGAGAGAGAGAGAAGGGGGGGAAACCAGTCAGTAAACCAGTCATTCAATGAGTCAAATCAGACAGCCAGTGTTGGTTTCTAAACTACTCTAAAAGTTTCTAAACACAAACACAAAACCTGGAGAGAAAATACAATGCCCAGAACTAGAGATACAAATCAGTTGAATAACTCTGAGTAAATTCCTGTAGAAAAATATCCCTGACTATTGAAAACTAGCATTGTTTTGTAATGTGTAGATCTTACGGCTCCCACTCATCTCTGACCCCTCCCACTCATCTCTGACCCCTCCCACTCACCCCTCACCCCTCCCACTCATCTCTGACCCCTCCCCTTTCCTTCTCTGTTGAATCAGGGCAGATAAAGAGGCTCTCTCTCCCAAATGGCACCCTATTCCCTTTATAGTGCACTACTTTTAACCAGGGTGTATAGGGCTCCAGTCAAAAGTAGTGCACTATATAGGGAATAGGGCTCTGGTCTATAGTAGAACCACTATATAGGGAATAGGGCCACTATATAGGGAATAGGGCTCTGGTCTATAGTAATACACTATATAGGGAACAGGGCTCTGGTCTATAGTAGTACCACTGTATAGGGAATAGGGCCACTATATAGGGAATAGGGCTCTGGTCTATAGTAATACACTATATAGGGAACAGGGCTCTGGTCTATAGTAGTACCACTATATAGGGAACAGGGCCCTGGTCTATAGAAGTACCACTATATAGGGAATAGGGCCCTGGTATATAGTAGTACCACTATATAGGGAATAGGGCTCTGGTCTATAGTAGTGCCACTATATAGGGAATAGGGCTCTGGTCTATAGTAGTACCACTATATAGGGAATAGGGCTCTGATCTATAGTAGTACCACTATATAGGGAATAGGGAATAGGGCTCTGGTCCATAGTAGTGCCACTATATAGGGAAAAGGGCTCCATTTGGGTCAGAGCTTTTTTCTGCCACCCTAAAAGCTTTCAGGTGTGTGTCGTTAAAGAGCAGAACGACAGGAAGTTCATGTTCGATGGTTGTTGAAACGCGTTTTGTTTTTAACCTTTATTGAACCAGGAAGTCTCATTGAGGTCAGAAGGGAGACCTGGCATGTCTTCCTACGGTGAGACATGTGTTCTCTCAATGAGCCTTTCCAACATTCCTCGCTTCCCATCTCCTCACTTCCTATATCCTCACCTCCTTCTCAACCGTAGGCCCAGCGACAGGCCCAGCGACAGGCCCAGGGTGGTTAGCTACATGATTTGGAACATGTCTGTTGTGTTGAAATGCTTAGTTATAGTGAACAGAGTATTACTGAGAAATCAGATCTTGTTTAAAGTACAGTAACATGTCCAGTCTTGTCCATCTGGCAGAGAGGCTGCAGCCGCCGGCTGATGCTGAAAAATAACTGAAGCTGGAGACTCACATCTGGAGAGGCCTCAAGTGTGGTGGTAGGGAGAGGCCTCAGTGTGGTGGTAGGGGAGGATCATATCTCCCTTCCTACCTACCTAAATCCCTGAAGCTGGAGACGCACATCTCCCTCACTAACTTTAAGCATAGGCTGTCAGAGCAGCTCACAGATCACTGTACCTGTACACAGCCCATCTGTAAATAGCCCATCTGTAAATAGCCCACCCAACTACCTCATCCCCATACTGTTATTATATATATATATATATATATTTATTTTTCTCCTTTGCACCCCAGTATCTCTACTTGCACATTCATCTTCTACACATCTATCACTCCAGTGTTTAATTGCTAAATTGTAATTACTTTGCCACTGTGGCCTATTTATTGCCTTACCTCATTTGCACTCACTGTATATAGACTTTTCTATTGTGTTATTGACTGTAAGTTTGTTTTACTCCATGTGTAACTCTATTGTTGTTTGTGTCGCACTGCTTTGCTCTATCATGGCCAGGTTGCAGTTGTAAATGAGAACTTGTTGTCTACCTGGTTAAATAAAGGTGATCTGGTCTACCTGGTTAAATAAAGGTGATCTGGTCTACCTGGTTAAATAAAGGTGAAATAAAATTTAAAAAATGAATGTTAAATGTTAGATCCAGACTTGGTTCTATTTCAGATCCAAAAAGCAGGAAGCTTCAGGGATAATATCTATGGCTTTCCCAAACAGCACCCTCTTCCCTAAGTAGTGCACTACTTCAGGGATAATATCTATGGCTGTCCCAAACAGCACCCTCTTCCCTAAGTAGTGCACTACTTCAGGGATAATATCTATGGCTGTCCCAAACAGCACCCTCTTCCCTAAGTAGTGCACTACTTCAGGGATAAAATTTATGGCTGTCCCAAACAGCACCCTCTTCCCTATATAGTGTACTACTTCAGGGATACATCAGGGATAATATCTATGGCTGTCCCAAATGGCATCCTCCTCCCTAAGTAGTGCACTAGAGGGAAGAGGGTGCCGTTTGGGACTCAAACAATATTTGAGTCTGAGAGGTGGATTTCAGCTTTACGGCGTTTCCTAGTCAGATGTTTCCCTTCAGGTCCACTGGGAGAGACAGGCAGTGTGTGTGTGTGTGTGTGTGTGTGTGTGTGTGTGTGTGTGTTGTTGAGGTGGCTGAACCAAGCCAAACTATCCTATCCAGCCAGGATGGATTCTGTTCCATTACAAGTTTATATCTTCTGCTACACTCTGCTAGGTCATTCCAAACCAGCTAGAAAGTTATAGAAGGTGTGTGTGTGTGTGCATGTTTCTCCAATTATCCACATCTGTGTTCACACATCCCTCCAGCTGGTGTGAGTGTGTTCCTACGAGCAGCAGTCACCCTCTCTCTGACCCCTCTCCTCACCGACACACACCTCTCTCTCTGACCCCTCTCCTCACCGACATGCACACCTCTCTCTGACCCCTCTGCTTACTTCCTCTCATTGACAGACACACACCTGGCCAGGCTTTCCTCTGGTCCTCCTGGGGCCAAGGCCTCCTTAAACAATAATCACCACCACTACACTAGTGCCTAGTTCCATATGTGTTATTTCATTTTGATGTCTTCCCTATTATTCTACATGTATATGTTGTTCTGGTCCAGTAGAATGTATATGTTGTTCTGGTCCTGTAGAATGTTGTTCTGGTCCTATAGAATGTATATGTTGTTCTGGTCCTATAGAATGTTGTTCTGGTCCTATAGAATGTTGTTCTGGTCCTATAGAATGTATATGTTGTTCTGGTCCTGTAGAATGTTGTTCTGGTCCAGTAGAATGTATATGTTGTTCTGGTCCTATAGAATGTTGTT
This sequence comes from Oncorhynchus clarkii lewisi, assembly GCF_045791955.1. Taxonomy (NCBI): domain Eukaryota; kingdom Metazoa; phylum Chordata; class Actinopteri; order Salmoniformes; family Salmonidae; genus Oncorhynchus; species Oncorhynchus clarkii. The sequence goes on from NC_092152.1 coordinate 90,659,887, forward strand.
CTGGTCCTATAGAATGTTGTTCTGGTCCTATAGAATGTATATGTTGTTCTGGTCCAGTAGAATGTATATGTTGTTCTGGTCCTGTAGAATGTTGTTCTGGTCCAGTAGAATGCATATGTTGTTCTGGTCCAGTAGAATGTATATGTTGTTCTGGTCCTGTAGAATGTTGTTCTGGTCCAGTAGAATGTATATGTTGTTCTGGTCCTATAGAATGTATATGTTGTTCTGGTCCTATAGAATGTTCTTCTGGTCCTATAGAATGTATATGTTGTTCTGGTCCTGTAGAAGGTATATGTTGTTCTGGTTCTATAGAATGTATATGTTGTTCTGGTCCTATAGAATGTATATGTTGTTCTGGTCCTATAGAACGTTCTTCTGGTCCTATAGAATGTATATGTTGTTCTGGTCCTATAGAGTGTATATGTTGTTCTGGTCCTATAGAATGTATATGTTGTTCTGGTCCTATAGAATGTTGTTCTGGTCCTATAGAATGTACATGTTGTTCTGGTCCTATAGAATGTATATGTTGTTCTGGTCCTATAGAATGTATATGTTGTTCTGGTCCTATACAATGTTATTCTGGTCCTATAGAATGTATATGTTGTTCTGGTCCTATAGAATGTTGTTCTGGTCCTATAGAATGTATATGTTGTTCTGGTCATATAGGATGTATATGTTGTTCTAGTCCAGTAGAATGTATATGTTGTTCTGGTCCTATAGAATGTATATGTTATTCTGGCCCTACAGAATGTATATGTTATTCTGGCCCTATAGAATGTATGTGTTGTTCTGGTCCTATAGAATGCATGCGTTGTTCTGGTCCTATAGAATGTATATGTTTTCTGGTCCAGTAGAATGTATATGTTGTTCTGGTCCTGTAGAATGTTGTTCTGGTCCTATAGAATGTATATGTTGTTCTGGTCCTATAGAATGTTGTTCTGGTCCTATAGAATGTTGTTCTGGTCCTATAGAATGTATATGTTGTTCTGGTCCAGTAGAATGTATATGTTGTTCTGGTCCTGTAGAATGTTGTTCTGGTCCAGTAGAATGTATATGTTGTTCTGGTCCTATAGAATGTTGTTCTGGTCCTATAGAATGTTGTTCTGGTCCTATAGAATGTATATGTTGTTCTGGTCCAGTAGAATGTATATGTTGTTCTGGTCCTGTAGAATGTTGTTCTGGTCCAGTAGAATGCAAATGTTGTTCTGGTCCAGTAGAATGTATATGTTGTTCTGGTCCTGTAGAATGTTGTTCTGGTCCAGTAGAATGTATATGTTGTTCTGGTCCTATAGAATGTATATGTTGTTCTGGTCCTATAGAATGTTCTTCTGGTCCTATAGAATGTATATGTTGTTCTGGTCCTGTAGAAGGTATATGTTGTTCTGGTTCTATAGAATGTATATGTTGTTCTGGTCCTATAGAATGTATATGTTGTTCTGGTCCTATAGAATGTTCTTCTGGTCCTATAGAATGTATATGTTGTTCTGGTCCTATAGAGTGTATATGTTGTTCTGGTCCTATAGAATGTATATGTTGTTCTGGTCCTATAGAATGTTGTTCTGGTCCTATAGAATGTACATGTTGTTCTGGTCCTATAGAATGTATATGTTGTTCTGGTCCTATAGAATGTATATGTTGTTCTGGTCCTATACAATGTTATTCTGGTCCTATAGAATGTATATGTTGTTCTGGTCCTATAGAATGTTGTTCTGGTCCTATAGAATGTATATGTTGTTCTGGTCCTATAGAATGTATATGTTGTTCTGGTCCAGTAGAATGTATATGTTGTTCTGGTCCTATAGAATGTATATGTTATTCTGGCCCTACAGAATGTATATGTTATTCTGGCCCTATAGAATGTATGTGTTGTTCTGGTCCTATAGAATGTATGTGTTGTTCTGGTCCTATAGAATGTATATGTTATTCTGGTCCTATAGAATGTTGTTCTGGTCCTATAGAATGTATATGTTGTTCTGGTCCTATAGAATGTATATGTTGTTCTGGTCCAGTAGAATGTATATGTTGTTCTGGTCCAATTAAAATGTATATGTTATTCTGGCCCTATAGAATGTATATGTTATTCTGGCCCTACAGAATGTATATGTTATTCTGGCCCTATAGAATGTATATGTTGTTCTGGTCCTATAGAATGTATATGTTGTTCTGGTCCAGTAGAATGTATATGTTGTTCTGGTCCAAATAAAATGTATATGTTATTCTGGCCCTATAGAATGTATATGTTATTCTGGCCCTACAGAATGTATATGTTATTCTGGCCCTATAGAATGTATATGTTATTCTGGTCCTATAGAATGTATATGTTGTTCTGGTCCTATAGAATGCATATGTTGTTCTGGTCCTACAGAATGCATATGTTGTTCTGGCCCTACAGAATGCATATGTTGTTCTGGCCCTACAGAATGCATATGTTATTCTGGCCCTACAGAATGTATATGTTATTCTGACCCTATAGAATGTATATGTTGTTCTGGACCTATAGAATGTATATGTTGTTCTGGCCCTATAGAATGTATATGTTATTCTGGTCCTATAGAATGTATATGTTATTCTGGTCCTATAGAATGTATATGTTATTCTGGCCCTATAGAATGTATATGTTATTCTGGCCCTATAGAATGTATATGTTATTCTGGCCCTATAGAATGTATATGTTATTCTGGTCCTATAGAATGTTGTTCTGGTACAGTAGAATGTATTAGTTGTTCTGGTCCAGTAGAATGTATATGTTGTTCTGGTCCTATAGAATGTATATGTTGTTCTGGTCCTATAGAATGTATATGTTATTCTGGCCCTATAGAATGTTTATGTTATTCTGGCCCTATAGAATGTATATGTTATTCTGAGTTCTATAGAATGTATATGTTATTCTGGCCCTATAGAATGTATATGTTATTCTGGTCCTATAGAATGCATTAACACAGCTTTTGGTAGCGTGTTCTGACTGAAAGTAATAAGGTGTACTCAGTCTCAAAACAAGGTGTTGTCTCAAGGGTGTAGTGAGTCATTTTCTTCAGAACAGGTTGTGTTCAGGCGGGTTCAACATTCTGGAATGTCCAGGTGCACAGACACACTGTGTAGAACAGACATGTAGTCTAGTGGTTAAGAGCAGCGGCAGTTAAGAGCTTTGGGCCAGTAACCAAAATATTGCTGGTTCGAATCCCTGAGCTGACTAGTTAAAAAAATCTGTCGATGTGCCCTTGAGCAAGGCACTTAACCCTAATTGCTCCTGTAAGTCACAGTGGATAAGTGTGTCTGCTGAATTACAAAATGACATACTTTTCTGACATTTCTCTTTCCTGAACTCGACCAACAACAGGTATAAACAGGAAGTGACATCACTCACCAGGTCCTTCTGGAAGTAGAGGAGTACACCGGCTGCCACCTGACCAATCAGAATCAGCAGCAGGCAGGTGAAGTACTGGGGAGGAAGAGAGGATCATGGGATATATGAGATGACATCACCGTGGCAACAGTCCATCATAACAATGCATAAACACATCCACCCAAACACCCGACACCATCCCCTGCAGCATCGTTCAGACATCATCCCCTGCAGCATCGTTCAGACATCAACACCACTTTGCCTTCAAATATAAATGCATTATGTATTCAACTATGTACGTAAATAATTGACTAGGATGTGAACTTCCACATCATCTCCTAGACGCTGCTACAATATCCAACAGGAACAGCCACAGGGCTTTATGTTGCTACAATATCCAACAGGAACAGCCACAGGGCTTTCTGTTGCTATAATATCCAACTGGAACAGCCACGGGGCTTTCTGTTGCTATAATATCCACTGGAACAGCCACAGGGCTTTCTGTTGCTACAATATCCAACTGGAACAGCCACAGGGCTTTCTGTTGCTACAATATCCAACTGGAACAGCCACGGGGCTTTGTGTTGCTATAATATCAACTGGAACAGCCACGGGGCTTTGTGTTGCTATAATATCCAACTGGAACAGCCACGGGGCTTTGTGTTGCTATAATATCCAACTGGAATAGCCACGGGGCTTTCTGTTGCTATAATATCCAACTGGAACAGCCATGGGGCTTTCTGTTGCTATAATATCCACTGGAACAGCCACAGGGCTTTGTGAGCGACTCCTCCCTGTACAGTAGCAGTAGTTTGTAATGCATTCACACTAGCATACACTGAGTGGACAAAACATTAGGAACACCTTCCTAATATTGAGTTGCAGCCCCTTTTTGTCCTCATAACAGCCTCAATTCATCTGGGTCATGGACTCTACAAGTTGTTGAAAGCGTTCCACAGGGACTCTACAAGGTGTTGAAAGCCTTCCACAGGGACTCTACAAGGTGTTGAAAGCCTTCCACAGGGTCTCTACAAGGTGTTGAAAGCCTTCCACAGGGATGCTGGCCCATGTTGACTCCAATGCTTCCCACAGTTGTGTCAAGTTGGCTGGATGTCCTTTGGGTGGTGGAACATTCTTGATACACACAGGAAACTGTTGAGTGTGAAAAACCCAGCTACGTTGCAGTTCTTGACACACTCAAACTGGTGCGCTTGGCACCTACTACCATACCCTGTTCAAAGGCACTTCTATCTTTTGTCTTGTCCGTTCACCCTCTGAATGGCACACATACACAATCCATGTCTCAATTGTCTCAAGGCTTAAACATCCTTCTTTAACCTGACTCCTCCCCTTCATCTTTAACCGGTCTCCTCTCCTGCATCTACACTGATTTGAAGTGGATTTAACAAGTGACATCAATAGGGGGTCATATCTTTCACCTGGATCCACCTGGTCAGTCCATGTCATGGAAGGAGCAGGTGTTCCTAATGTTTTGTACACTCAGTGTAGATTTTGGAGATGCCAGCAATGTTTTAAAGATGGTTTTGACTTTAGATTCGTGCACCACCGATTGCGACCAGGCAGACCAGGCAGTCCAGTGTGCCTGTGTGTGTCTGTGTGTGTGTGCCTGTGAGTGCCTGTGTGTGCCTGTGTGTGTGTGCTCACCAGGCCCAGCAGACAGCGGATCTCGTAGATAGCCCCCAGGCAACCCAGGAAGCCCATCAACATGGAGAGACCACCGACACCTATCAGGATGTAGGAAGCTATCTTCAGCGCTGTGGAGGACTCTTCTGTAGAGAGAAACAAAGCAACACTCTCAGGTTAGCACATTAGCATCGCTATGGTAAAAACCATATATAGGCTAGCATTTTAGCATACCTACAGTACACCATGGGGTACTCCTCTTTAGAGGTGGGAACAAGCAGACTCGTTAGCATATCTTCTGTAAACCCATATAGGTTAGCAGTATTTAAGCAGTCTGATGTAGGCTATGCACAGGCTAGCATGTTAGCATCGCTATGGTAAAAAAACCTTATATAGGCTAGTATTTTAGCATACCTACAGTACACTATGGGGGACTCCTCTGTAGAGGTGGGAACAAGCAGACTCGTTAGCATATCTGCTGTTAACACATATAGGTTAGCAGTTTAGCAATCGACTACTGTGCAGGCTTGTATTTAACCAGTCTGATGTAGGCTATACACAGGCTAGCATGTTAGCATCGCTATGGTAAAAACCATATATAGGCTAGCATGTTAGCACACCTACTACACAGTGACAGGCATTTTACCCTAACCCTAACCCATTCATCCCTTAGCAGACACCGTGTTCTGCCTCACGTCTGACAGGTAGACAGACAGACAGTGGAATATAACAGACATCTTCCTATAAGGCAACTCATTCCCATAAAACCAAAAGGAGACCTGATCTCAAACCAAAAGGAGACCTGATCTCAAACCAAAAGGAGACCTGATCTCAAACCAGCATATCTGGTCATGGAAACAGTTCTGAGAATTCTGGCTTCTATAAAAACTAAAAGTCAACTGGAGCCAGAGAGAGATTAGGTCTGCATTTGGCACCCAAATGGCACCCTTTTCCCGATATAGTGCACTACTTTGGACCAAAAAAGTTCACTTAAAAAAACGTAAAATAGTGTGCGCTATATAGGGAACAGGGTGCCATTTGGGACATAGATTATGTCTGGCAACAGGAGGAATGATATATGTTACTCTGAGGACATTGTTCTCAGTGTGTGTGTGTGTGTGTGTGTGTGTGTGTATGGGTGTGTGTGTGTGTATATGTGTGTGTGTGTGTGTCACTGCCAAACAGTTTGAGGCTTCCAAAGGAAAGAGAGAAGCATGTTTCTGTGGATCACTCCGGAGGTCTGGAACCAGACGTGTGCCATCACGGAGGCCCAAACTTTCTGCAAAGCCCAGAAAAACCCACCACTGAGACACAGAGAGAGAGAGAGAGAGAGAGAGAGAACGGACAGTTCAACCTCATCTCAAGTATTTAGTTTAAGGAGACGTCCTCCTTGGAGACAGAGACGAGCTCCTGAGAACCCCAGAGGTTTTAATGGCAGAAACATCTGGCACGCCGTGCAAATCAAAGTGTTTTCTTGTCAGCGCAGTACAGTGAAATGCTTACTTGCAAGAAATGCTTATGCAAGATGTGAAACATGGCCAAATGTATATAGGTCATAGAGACAAAGCGAACTAAATACACAGAAAAAACAGTATCCTATTTCATACCGTGATGAAATAGCTGTGGTTGGTTCGCGCTATACTCTAGCGTGTGACCAATGTGGAATACAGGAAGTTCAATAATGCCATGCTGGCTGATTCCTTCTTCTTCTTATTCTAAGCGGGATGACTGTGGCAATATTACTGAAAGAATATGTAAACCGCTGGATGGGAACCCTTATTCCAGACATGTCTCTGATTAATAGAGACAGACCCTGCAGCACATCACAGATCCCTCTCCTCATTACCGTTACTCTAACGTTGGAACGGCTAGAGAACAGATCCCTCTCCTCGCTAGAGAACAGATCCCTCTCCTCTAACGTTGGAACGGCTAGAGAACAGATCCCTCTCCTCTAACGTTGGAACAGCTAGAGAACAGATCCCTCTCCTCTAACGTTGGAACATCTAGAGAACAGATCCCTCTCCTCATTACCGTTACTCTAACGTTGGAACATCTAGAGAACAGATCCCTCTCCTCTAACGTTGGAACATCTAGAGAACAGATCCCTCTCCTCGCTAGAGAACAGATCCCTCTCCTCTAACGTTGGAACGGCTAGAGAACAGATCCCTCTCCTCGCTAGAGAACAGATCCCTCTCCTCATTACCGTTACTCTAACGTTGGAACATCTAGAGAACAGATCCCTCTCCTCGCTAGAGAACAGGTCCCTCTCCTCGCTAGAGAACAGATCCCTCTCCTCATTACCGTTACTCTAATGTTGGAACATCTAGAGAACAGATCCCTCTCCTCGCTAGAGAACAGATCCCTCTCCTCTAACATTGGAACATCTAGAGAACAGATCCCTCTCCTCGCTAGAGAACAGATCCCTCTCCTCATTACCGTTACTCTAATGTTGGAACATCTAGAGAACAGATCCCTCTCCTCGCTAGAGAACAGGTCCCTCTCCTCGCTAGAGAACAGATCCCTCTCCTCATTACCGTTACTCTAATGTTGGAACATCTAGAGAACAGATCCCTCTCCTCGCTAGAGAACAGATCCCTCTCCTCTAACGTTGGAACGGCTAGAGAACAGATCTCTCTCCTCATTACCGTTACTCTAACGTTGGGAGGAGGGAACGGTGGTGGGAGGAGGGAACGGTGGTGGTGGGAGGAGGGAACGGTGGTGGGGGGAGGGAACGGTGGTGGGGGGAGGGAACGGTGGTGGGGGGAGAGAACGGTGGTGGGGGGAGAGAAGGAACGGTGGTGGGGGGAGGGAGGGAACGGTGGTGGGGGGAGGGAGGGAACGGTGGTGGGGGGAGGGAGGGAACGGTGGTGGGGGGAGGGAGGGAACGGTGGTGGGGGAGGGAGGGAACGGTGGTGGGGGTAGGGAGGGAACGGTGGTGGGGGGAGGGAGGGAACGGTGGTGGGGGGAGGGAGGGAACGGTGGTGGGGGGAGGGAGGGAACGGTGGTGGGGGGAGGGAGGGAACGGTGGTGGGGGGAGGGAGGGAACGGTGGTGGGGGAGGGAGGGAACGGTGGTGGGGGAGGGAGGGAACGGTGGTGGGGGGAGGGAGGGAACGGTGGTGGGGGGAGGGAGGGAACGGTGGTGGGGGGAGGGAGGGAACGGTGGTGGGGGGAGGGAGGGAACGGTGGTGGGGGGAGGGAGGGAACGGTGGTGGGGGGAGGGAGGGAACGGTGGTGGGGGGAGGGAAGGAACGGTGGTGGGGGGAGGGAGGGAACGGTGGTGGGGGGAGGGAGGGAACGGTGGTGGGGGGAGGGAGGGAACGGTGGTGGGGGGAGGGAGGGAACGGTGGTGGGGGGAGGGAGGGAACGGTGGTGGGGGGAGGGAGGGAACGGTGGTGGGGGGAGGGAGGGAACGGTGGTGGGGGGAGGGAGGGAACGGTGGTGGGGGGAGGGAGGGAACGGTGGTGGAGGGAGGGAGGGAACGGTGGTGGGGGGAGGGAGGGAACGGTGGTGGGGGGAGGGAGGGAACGGTGGTGGGGGGAGGGAGGGAACGGTGGTGGGGGGAGGGAGGGAACGGTGGTGGGGGGAGGGAGGGAACGGTGGTGGGGGGAGGGAGGGAACGGTGGTGGGGGGAGGGAGGGAACGGTGGTGGGGGGAGGGAGGGAACGGTGGTGGGGGAGGGAGGGAACGGTGGTGGGGGGAGGGAGGGAACGGTGGTGGGGGGAGGGAGGGAACGGTGGTGGGGGGAGGGAGGGAACGGTGGTGGGGGGAGGGAGGGAACGGTGGTGGGGGGAGGGAGGGAACGGTGGTGGGGGGAGGGAGGGAACGGTGGTGGGGGGAGGGAGGGAACGGTGGTGGGGGGAGGGAGGGAACGGTGGTGGAGGGAGGGAGGGAACGGTGGTGGGGGGAGGGAGGGAACGGTGGTGGGGGGAGGGAGGGAACGGTGGTGGAGGGAGGGAGGGAACGGTGGTGGGGGGAGGGAGGGAACGGTGGTGGGGGGAGGGAGGGAACGGTGGTGGGGGGAGGGAGGGAACGGTGGTGGGGGGAGGGAGGGAACGGTGGTGGGGGGAGTGGAGGGCGTGCGAGGAGGGCGTGGGAGAACTGTGGTGGGAGAACGGTGGTGGGAGGAGGGCGTGCGAGGAGGGCGTGCGAGGAGGGCGTGCGAGGAGGGCGTGGGAGAACGGTGGTGGGAGGAGGGAGTCGGAGGAGGGAGTGGGAGGAGGGAGTGGAACTACTTAGTCAAATGTAGTGCACTATATGTAGGGAATAGGGTGCCACTTGGGACAACCAGCTCTGGAATGATCGTTAGGCTGGTTGGGCTTTGCTTCAACTCATCCTCACATAATTCCTGATTCAGGCCACTACATGCTATTATAAAGACCTTCCTATAAACCCTTACTACAGCTCACACCACTACAGGCCACTATAAAGACCTCAAACCACTACATGCTACTATAAAGACCTTGGTATAAACCCGTACTACAGCTCAAACCACTACAGGCCACTATAAACACCTTCATGTAGACCCTTACTACAGCTCCCCCCCATCCTGTTCGCCCCGTGGCTTAGCATCCTGTTCGCCCCGTCCCCCCCATCCTGTTCGCCCCGTGGCCTAGCATCCTGTTCGCCCCGTCCCCCCCATCCTGTTCGCCCCGCCCCCCGCATCCTGTTCGCCCCGCCCCCCGCATCCTGTTCGCCCCGCCCCCCGCATCCTGTTCGCCCCGTCCTCCCCATCCAGTTCGCCCCGTCCCCTGCATCCTGTTCGCCCCCGTCCCCCGCATCCAGTTCGCCCCCGTCCCCCGCATCCAGTTCGCCCCCGTCCCCCGCATCCAGTTCGCCCCCGTCCCCCGCATCCAGTTCGCCCCCGTCCCCCGCATCCAGTTCGCCCCCGTCCCCCGCTTCCTGTTCGCCCCGTCCCCCGCATCCAGTTCGCCCCGTCCCCCGCTTCCTGTTCACCCCCGTCCTCCCCATCCTGTTCGGCCGAGCTGTGAGTGGTCTGGAGGAATGGCAGGAAGGAATATACAAGCATAATGGTCTGTATGAACTGCATGAAACCTGCTTTACTGTTCAGTTAACACACACACACACACACACACACACACACACACACACACACACACACACACACACACACACACACACACACACACACACACACACACACACACACACACACACACACACACACACACACACACACACACACACACACACACACACACACACACACACACACACACACACAACCTCCCAACTTTAAAATGTTAGGCACCAAACAAATGTAAGGAGCAGCAGAAAGAGAGAGTTATTTTAGAGTTTAGTCTGCCATTAGGCCTATATGAATCCTATATAGTTTAGTCTGCCATTAGGCCTACATGAATCCTATATAGTTTAGTCTGCCATTAGGCCTATATGAATCCTATATAGTTTAGTCTGCCATTAGGCCTATATGAATCCTATATAGTTTAGTCTGCCATTAGGCCTACATGAATCCTATATAGTTTAGTCTGCCATTAGGCCTACATGAATCCTATATAGTTTAGTCTGCCATTAGGCCTACATGAATCCTATATAGTTTAGTCTGCCATTAGGCCTACATGAATCCTATATAGTTTAGTCTTGCATTAGGCCTACATGAATCCTATATAGTTTAGTCTCCCATTAGGCCTATATGAATCCTATATAGTTTAGTCTCCCATTAGGCCTATATGAATCCTATAGAGTTTAGTCTCCCATTAGGCCTACATGAATCCTATATAGTTTAGTCTCCCATTAGGCCTATATGAATCCTATATAGTTTAGTCTGCCATTAGGCCTATATGAATCCTATATAGTTTAGTCTCCCATTAGGCCTATATGAATCCTATATAGTTTAGTCTCCCATTAGGCCTATATGAATCCTATATAGTTTAGTCTCCCATTAGGCCTATATGAATCCTACCGTGGAATCACATCTCACGAGTAGCAAACCCTTTTCCTTTCTTCCTGGACCAATCAGATGTGCCTAAACCTAGTGTGAAGTTACCAGGTTGTTAGCTAGCTAGGTAACATGACGTTGTTTGTTATCAAACCAATAATTAGCAACCCAGGATTAGTTTAAAACAGCCCGCGACGTGGTTCTGTGAAATTATATCAAATGTGCACGAATCCCAGGAGAAAGAAATAAAAGATTACTTCTGGTAATATGGGTCATATAGAAAAAAAAGAGTAGAGGGCCTAGAGAGCTGCCCTGCGGTACACCAAACTTTACATGTTTGACATTAGAGAAGCTTCCACTAAAAGAAACCCCCTGAGTTATATTAGATAGATAAGCTCTGAATCCACGATATGGCAGAGGTTGAAAAGTCATAACACATATGATTATCAACAACAGGTTATGGTCAATAATATCAAAAGCTGCCCTGAAATCTAACAATGCAGCTCCCACAATCTAACTAATTATCCATTTCGTTCAAGCAATCAGTCATGTGTGTCAGTGCAGTACATGTTGAGTGCCCTTCTCTATAAACATGCTGAAAGTCTGCTGTTCATTTGTTTACAAAGAAATAGCATTGTACTTGATCAAACACAATTTTTTTCCCAACAGTTTGCTAAGAGCTGGCAGCAAGCTTATAGGTCTCCTGTTAGAACCAGTAAAGGCGGCTTTACCACTCTTGGGTAGCGGAATGACTTTGGCTTCCCTCCAGGCCTGAGGACAAAGACTTTCCTCTTAGGCTCAGATTAAAAATATGACAGATAGGAGTGGCTGTAGAGTCAGCTACCATCCTCAGTAGCTTTCCATCTAAGTTGTCGATGCCAGGAGGTTTGTCATTATTGTTCGTTAACAACCATTTTTCCACCTTTGCCACACTAACTTGACAGAATTCCAACTTGAAATGCTTTTCTTTCATTATTTTTTTTAATGCATGAATACAATTGCTCACTGTTCGTTGTTGGCATTCCCTGCCCAAGTTTCCTGTTGGCATTCCCTGCCCAAGTTTCCTGTTGGCATTCCCTGCCTAAGTTTCCTGTTGGCATTCCCTGCCTAAGTTTCCTGTTGGCATTTCCTGCCTAACCCTAACCCACTTTGCCAATGAAGTAATCAATAAAATAAATTGGCAACATCAAATGGTTTTGTGATGAATAAAGCCATCTGATTGGATGAAGGATGAGGTTGAATTCTACCCATAATTCCATTTAAAGTACTTCCATTATTCTTTATATCATTGATCTTGGCTTCATAATAAAGTTTATTCTTTTAGTTGAGTTTGTCACAATTTCTCAATTTGACAATGAACTTGTAAAGTCAACTCAGACTGGCCTGTGCTCCTGGTTATAACAGATGATACATTGTATCAACATAAAGTCAACTCAGACTGGTCTGTGCTCCTGGTTATAACAGATGATACATTGTATCAACATAAAGTCAACTCAGACTGGTCTGTGCTCTTGGTTATAACAGATGAAATGATACATTGTATCAACATAAAGTCAACTCAGACTGGCCTGTGCTCCTGGTTATAACAGATGATACATTGTATCAACATAAAGTCAACTCAGACTGGTCTGTGCTCCTGGTTATAACAGATGATACATTGTATCAACATAAAGTCAACTCAGACTGGTCTGTGCTCCTGGTTATAACAGATGATACATTGTATCAACATAAAGTCAACTCAGACTGGTCTGTGCTCCTGGTTATAACAGATGATACATTGTATCAACATAAAGTCAACTCAGACTGGTCTGTGCTCCTGGTTATAACAGATTATACATTGTATCAACATAAAGTCAACTCAGACTGGTCTGTGCTCTTGGTTATAACAGATGAAATGATACATTGTATCAACATAAAGTCAACTCAGACTGGTCTGTGCTCCTGGTTATAACAGATGATACATTGTATCAACATAAAGTCAACTCAGACTGGTCTGTGCTCCTGGTTATAACAGATGATACATTGTATCAACATAAAGTCAACTCAGACTGGTCTGTGCTCCTGGTTATAACAGATGATACATTGTATCAACATAAAGTCAACTCAGACTGGTCTGTGCTCTTGGTAATAACAGATGAAATGATACATTGTATCAACATAAAGTCAACTCAGACTGGTCTGTGCTCCTGGTTATGACAGATGATACATTGTATCAACATAAAGTCAAGTCAGACTGGTCTGTGCTCCTGGTTATAACAGATGAAATGATACATTGTATCAACATAAAGTCAACTCAGACTGGTCTGTGCTCCTGGTTATAACAGATGAAATGATACATTGTATCAACATAAAGTCAACTCAGACTGGTCTGTGCTCTTGGTTATAACAGATGAAATGATACATTGTATCAACATAAAGTCAACTCAGACTGGTCTGTGCTCTTGGTTATAACAGATGAAATGATACATTGTATCAACATAAAGTCAACTCAGACTGGTCTGTGCTCTTGGTTATAACAGATGAAATGATACATTGTATCAACATAAAGTCAACTCAGACTGGTCTGTGCTCCTGGTTATAACAGATGATACATTGTATCAACATAAAGTCAACTCAGACTGGTCTGTGCTCTTGGTTATAACAGATGATACATTGTATCAACATAAAGTCAACTCAGACTGGTCTGTGCTCCTGGTTATAACAGATGATACATTGTATCAACATAAAGTCAACTCAGACTGGTCTGTGCTCCTGGTTATAACAGATGATACATTGTATCAACATAAAGTCAAGTCAGACTGGCCTGTGCTCCTGGTTATAACAGATGATACATGGTATCAACATAAAGTCAACTCAGACTGGTCTGTGCTCTTGGTAATAACAGATGAAATGATACATTGTATCAACATAAAGTCAACTCAGACTGGTCTGTGCTCCTGGTTATAACAGATGATACATTGTATCAACATAAAGTCAACTCAGACTGGCCTGTGCTCCTGGTTATAACAGATGATACATGGTATCAACATAAAGTCAAATCAGACTGGCCTGTGCTCCTGGTTATAACAGATGATACATTGTATCAACATAAAGTCAACTCAGACTGGTCTGTGCTCCTGGTTATAACAGATGATACATTGTATCAACATAAAGTCAACTCAGACTGGTCTGTGCTCCTGGTTATAACAGATGATACATTGTATCAACATAAAGTCAAGTCAGACTGGTCTGTGCTCTTGGTTATAACAGATGATACATTGTATCAACATAAAGTCAACTCAGACTGGTCTGTGCTCCTGGTTATAACAGATGAAATGATACATTGTATCAACATAAAGTCAACTCAGACTGGCCTGTGCTCCTGGTTATAACAGATGATACATTGTATCAACATAAAGTCAACTCAGACTGGTCTGTGCTCCTGGTTATTACAGATGATACATTGTATCAACATAAAGTCAACTCAGACTGGTCTGTGCTCCTGGTTATAACAGATGATACATTGTATCAACATAAAGTCAAGTCAGACTGGTCTGTGCTCCTGGTTATAACAGATGAAATGATACATTGTATCAACATAAAGTCAACTCAGACTGGTCTGTGCTCCTGGTTATAACAGATGAAATGATACATTGTATCAACATAAAGTCAACTCAGACTGGTCTGTGCTCTTGGTTATAACAGATGAAATGATACATTGTATCAACATAAAGTCAACTCAGACTGGTCTGTGCTCTTGGTTATAACAGATGAAATGATACATTGTATCAACATAAAGTCAACTCAGACTGGTCTGTGCTCTTGGTTATAACAGATGAAATGATACATTGTATCAACATAAAGTCAACTCAGACTGGTCTGTGCTCCTGGTTATAACAGATGATACATTGTATCAACATAAAGTCAACTCAGACTGGTCTGTGCTCTTGGTTATAACAGATGATACATTGTATCAACATAAAGTCAACTCAGACTGGTCTGTGCTCCTGGTTATAACAGATGATACATTGTATCAACATAAAGTCAACTCAGACTGGTCTGTGCTCCTGGTTATAACAGATGATACATTGTATCAACATAAAGTCAAGTCAGACTGGCCTGTGCTCCTGGTTATAACAGATGATACATGGTATCAACATAAAGTCAACTCAGACTGGTCTGTGCTCTTGGTAATAACAGATGAAATGATACATTGTATCAACATAAAGTCAACTCAGACTGGTCTGTGCTCCTGGTTATAACAGATGATACATTGTATCAACATAAAGTCAACTCAGACTGGTCTGTGCTCCTGGTTATAACAGATGATACATTGTATCAACATAAAGTCAACTCAGACTGGTCTGTGCTCTTGGTTATAACAGATGAAATGATACATTGTATCAACATAAAGTCAACTCAGACTGGCCTGTGCTCCTGGTTATAACAGATGATACATTGTATCAACATAAAGTCAACTCAGACTGGTCTGTGCTCCTGGTTATAACAGATGATACATTGTATCAACATAAAGTCAACTCAGACTGGTCTGTGCTCCTGGTTATAACAGATGATACATTGTATCAACATAAAGTCAACTCAGACTGGTCTGTGCTCCTGGTTATAACAGATGATACATTGTATCAACATAAAGTCAACTCAGACTGGTCTGTGCTCCTGGTTATAACAGATTATACATTGTATCAACATAAAGTCAACTCAGACTGGTCTGTGCTCTTGGTTATAACAGATGAAATGATACATTGTATCAACATAAAGTCAACTCAGACTGGTCTGTGCTCCTGGTTATAACAGATGATACATTGTATCAACATAAAGTCAACTCAGACTGGTCTGTGCTCCTGGTTATAACAGATGATACATTGTATCAACATAAAGTCAACTCAGACTGGTCTGTGCTCCTGGTTATAACAGATGATACATTGTATCAACATAAAGTCAACTCAGACTGGTCTGTGCTCTTGGTAATAACAGATGAAATGATACATTGTATCAACATAAAGTCAACTCAGACTGGTCTGTGCTCCTGGTTATAACAGATGATACATTGTATCAACATAAAGTCAACTCAGACTGGTCTGTGCTCCTGGTTATAACAGATGATACATTGTATCAACATAAAGTCAAGTCAGACTGGTCTGTGCTCCTGGTTATAACAGATGAAATGATACATTGTATCAACATAAAGTCAACTCAGACTGGTCTGTGCTCCTGGTTATAACAGATGAAATGATACATTGTATCAACATAAAGTCAACTCAGACTGGTCTGTGCTCTTGGTTATAACAGATGAAATGATACATTGTATCAACATAAAGTCAACTCAGACTGGTCTGTGCTCTTGGTTATAACAGATGAAATGATACATTGTATCAACATAAAGTCAACTCAGACTGGTCTGTGCTCTTGGTTATAACAGATGAAATGATACATTGTATCAACATAAAGTCAACTCAGACTGGTCTGTGCTCCTGGTTATAACAGATGATACATTGTATCAACATAAAGTCAACTCAGACTGGTCTGTGCTCTTGGTTATAACAGATGATACATTGTATCAACATAAAGTCAACTCAGACTGGTCTGTGCTCCTGGTTATAACAGATGATACATTGTATCAACATAAAGTCAACTCAGACTGGTCTGTGCTCCTGGTTATAACAGATGATACATTGTATCAACATAAAGTCAAGTCAGACTGGCCTGTGCTCCTGGTTATAACAGATGATACATGGTATCAACATAAAGTCAACTCAGACTGGTCTGTGCTCTTGGTAATAACAGATGAAATGATACATTGTATCAACATAAAGTCAACTCAGACTGGTCTGTGCTCCTGGTTATAACAGATGATACATTGTATCAACATAAAGTCAACTCAGACTGGCCTGTGCTCCTGGTTATAACAGATGATACATGGTATCAACATAAAGTCAAATCAGACTGGCCTGTGCTCCTGGTTATAACAGATGATACATTGTATCAACATAAAGTCAACTCAGACTGGTCTGTGCTCCTGGTTATAACAGATGATACATTGTATCAACATAAAGTCAACTCAGACTGGTCTGTGCTCCTGGTTATAACAGATGATACATTGTATCAACATAAAGTCAAGTCAGACTGGTCTGTGCTCTTGGTTATAACAGATGATACATTGTATCAACATAAAGTCAACTCAGACTGGTCTGTGCTCCTGGTTATAACAGATGAAATGATACATTGTATCAACATAAAGTCAACTCAGACTGGCCTGTGCTCCTGGTTATAACAGATGATACATTGTATCAACATAAAGTCAACTCAGACTGGTCTGTGCTCCTGGTTATTACAGATGATACATTGTATCAACATAAAGTCAACTCAGACTGGTCTGTGCTCCTGGTTATAACAGATGATACATTGTATCAACATAAAGTCAAGTCAGACTGGTCTGTGCTCCTGGTTATAACAGATGAAATGATACATTGTATCAACATAAAGTCAACTCAGACTGGTCTGTGCTCCTGGTTATAACAGATGAAATGATACATTGTATCAACATAAAGTCAACTCAGACTGGTCTGTGCTCTTGGTTATAACAGATGAAATGATACATTGTATCAACATAAAGTCAACTCAGACTGGTCTGTGCTCTTGGTTATAACAGATGAAATGATACATTGTATCAACATAAAGTCAACTCAGACTGGTCTGTGCTCTTGGTTATAACAGATGAAATGATACATTGTATCAACATAAAGTCAACTCAGACTGGTCTGTGCTCCTGGTTATAACAGATGATACATTGTATCAACATAAAGTCAACTCAGACTGGTCTGTGCTCTTGGTTATAACAGATGATACATTGTATCAACATAAAGTCAACTCAGACTGGTCTGTGCTCCTGGTTATAACAGATGATACATTGTATCAACATAAAGTCAACTCAGACTGGTCTGTGCTCCTGGTTATAACAGATGAAATGATACATTGTATCAACATAAAGTCAACTCAGACTGGCCTGTGCTCCTGGTTATAACAGATGATACATTGTATCAACATAAAGTCAACTCAGACTGGTCTGTGCTCCTGGTTATTACAGATGATACATTGTATCAACATAAAGTCAACTCAGACTGGTCTGTGCTCTTGGTAATAACAGATGAAATGATACATTGTATCAACATAAAGTCAACTCAGACTGGTCTGTGCTCCTGGTTATAACAGATGATACATTGTATCAACATAAAGTCAACTCAGACTGGTCTGTGCTCCTGGTTATAACAGATGATACATTGTATCAACATAAAGTCAACTCAGACTGGCCTGTGCTCCTGGTTATAACAGATGATACATTGTATCAACATAAAGTCAACTCAGACTGGTCTGTGCTCTTGGTTATAACAGATGAAATGATACATTGTATCAACATAAAGTCAACTCAGACTGGTCTGTGCTCCTGGTTATAACAGATGATACATTGTATCAACATAAAGTCAACTCAGACTGGTCTGTGCTCTTGGTTATAACAGATGATACATTGTATCAACATAAAGTCAACTCAGACTGGTCTGTGCTCCTGGTTATAACAGATGATACATTGTATCAACATAAAGTCAACTCAGACTGGTCTGTGCTCCTGGTTATAACAGATGATACATTGTATCAACATAAAGTCAAGTCAGACTGGCCTGTGCTCCTGGTTATAACAGATGATACATGGTATCAACATAAAGTCAACTCAGACTGGTCTGTGCTCTTGGTAATAACAGATGAAATGATACATTGTATCAACATAAAGTCAACTCAGACTGGTCTGTGCTCCTGGTTATAACAGATGATACATTGTATCAACATAAAGTCAACTCAGACTGGCCTGTGCTCCTGGTTATAACAGATGATACATGGTATCAACATAAAGTCAAATCAGACTGGCCTGTGCTCCTGGTTATAACAGATGATACATTGTATCAATATAAAGTCAACTCAGACTGGTCTGTGCTCCTGGTTATAACAGATGATACATTGTATCAACATAAAGTCAACTCAGACTGGTCTGTGCTCCTGGTTAT
Source organism: Oncorhynchus clarkii lewisi (assembly GCF_045791955.1). Lineage (NCBI taxonomy): Eukaryota > Metazoa > Chordata > Actinopteri > Salmoniformes > Salmonidae > Oncorhynchus > Oncorhynchus clarkii. The sequence continues at coordinate 90,678,843 of NC_092152.1, forward strand.
AACAGATGATACATTGTATCAACATAAAGTCAAGTCAGACTGGTCTGTGCTCCTGGTTATAACAGATGATACATTGTATCAACATAAAGTCAACTCAGACTGGTCTGTGCTCCTGGTTATAACAGATGAAATGATACATTGTATCAACATAAAGTCAACTCAGACTGGCCTGTGCTCCTGGTTATAACAGATGATACATTGTATCAACATAAAGTCAACTCAGACTGGTCTGTGCTCCTGGTTATTACAGATGATACATTGTATCAACATAAAGTCAACTCAGACTGGTCTGTGCTCTTGGTAATAACAGATGAAATGATACATTGTATCAACATAAAGTCAACTCAGACTGGTCTGTGCTCCTGGTTATAACAGATGATACATTGTATCAACATAAAGTCAACTCAGACTGGTCTGTGCTCCTGGTTATAACAGATGATACATTGTATCAACATAAAGTCAACTCAGACTGGTCTGTGCTCCTGGTTATAACAGATTATACATTGTATCAACATAAAGTCAACTCAGACTGGCCTGTGCTCCTGGTTATAACAGATGATACATTGTATCAACATAAAGTCAACTCAGACTGGCCTGTGCTCCTGGTTATAACAGATGAAATGATACATTGTATCAACATAAAGTCTACTCAGACTGGTCTGTGCTCTTGTTAATAACAGATGAAATGATACATTGTATCAACATAAAGTCAACTCAGACTGGTCTGTGCTCTTGGTAATAACAGATGAAATGATACATTGTATCAACAATGGAGCAGTGCAGTGCATGTAACAGAACTAACAGAAGACTCATCAGGGTCTGCATCCCCACTCGCCATCACGGCTGCATTATAATAAAAAACAGAGAGGAATAGATGGGCATCAACTATTGCTATCATTATCATTCCTCTGGTGAAATGACTGCCACATTACTGTCATTCCTCTGGTGAATTGACTGCCACAATACTGTCATTCCTCTGGTGAAATGACTGCCACATTACTGTCATTCCTCTGGTGAAATGACTGCCACATTACTGTCATTCCTCTGGTGAAATGACTGCCACATTACTGACATTCCTCTGGTGAAATGACTGCCACATTACTGTCTTTCCTCTGGTGAAATGACTGCCACATTACTGTCATTCCTCTGGTGAAATGACTGCCACATTACTGTCATTCCTCTGGTGAAATGACTGCCACATTACTGTCATTCCTCTGGTGAAATGACTGCCACATTACTGTCATTCCTCTGGTGAAATGACTGCCACATTACTGTCATTCCTCTGGTGAAATGACTGCCACATTACTGTCATTCCTCTGGTGAAATGCCTGCCACATTACGATCATACCTCTGGTGAAATGACTGCCACATTACGATCATACCTCTGGTGAAATGACTGCCACATTACTGTCATTCCTCTGGTGAAATGACTGCCACATTACGATCATTCCTCTGGTGAAATGACTGCCACATTACGATCATTCCTCTGGTGAAATGACTGTCACATTACTGTCATTCCTCTGGTGAAATGACTGTCACATTACTGTCATTCCTCTGGTGAAATGACTGTCACATTACTGTCATTCCTCTGGTGAAATGACTGCCACATTACTGTCATTCCTCTGGTGAAATGACTGCCACATTACTGTCATTCCTCTGGTGAAATGACTGCCACATTACTGTCATTCCTCTGGTGAAATGACTGCCACATTACGATCATTCCTCTGGTGAAATGACTGCCACACTACTGTCATTCCTCTGGTGAAATGACTGCCACATTACTGTCATTCCTCTGGTGAAATGACTGCCACATTACTGTCATTCCTCTGGTGAAATGACTGCCACATTACTGTCATTCCTCTGGTGAAATGACTGCCACATTACGATCATTCCTCTGGTGAAATGACTGCCACACTACTGTCATTCCTCTGGTGAAATGACTGCCACATTACTGTCATTCCTCTGGTGAAATGACTGCCACATTACTGTCATTCCTCTGGTGAAATGACTGCCACATTACTGTCATTCCTCTGGTGAAATGACTGCCACACTACTGTCATTCCTCTGGTGAAATGACTGCCACACTACTGTCATTCCTCTGGTGAAATGACTGCCACACTACTGTCATTCCTCTGGTGAAATGACTGCCACACTACTGTCATTCCTCTGGTGAAATGACTGCCACATTACTGTCATTCCTCTGGTGAAATGACTGCCACATTACTGTCATTCCTCTGGTGAAATGACTGCCACATTACTCTCATTCCTCTGGTGAAATGACTGCCACATTACGATCATTCCTCTGGTGAAATGACTGCCACATTACGATCATTCCTCTGGTGAAATGACTGTCACATTACTGTCATTCCTCTGGTGAAATGACTGCCACATTACTGTCATTCCTCTGGTGAAATGACTGCCACATTACTGTCATTCCTCTGGTGAAATGACTGCCACATTACTGTCATTCCTCTGGTGAAATGACTGCCACATTACTGTCATTCCTCTGGTGAAATGACTACCACATTACTGTCATTCCTCTGGTGAAATGACTGCCACATTACTGTCATTCCTCTGGTGAAATGACTGCCACATTACTGTCATTCCTCTGGTGAAATGACTGCCACATTACTGTCATTCCTCTGGTGAAATGACTGCCACATTACTGTCATTCCTCTGGTGAAATGACTGCCACATTACTGTCATTCCTCTGGTGAAATGACTGCCACATTACTGTCATTCCCCTGGTGAAATGACTGCCACATTACTGTCATTCCCCTGGTGAAATGACTGCCACATTACTGTCATTCCTCTGGTGAAATGACTGCCACATTACTGTCATTCCTCTGGTGAAATGACTGCCACATTACTGTCATTCCTCTGGTGAAATGACTGCCACACTACTGTCATTCCTCTGGTGAAATGACTGCCACATTACTGTCATTCCTCTGGTGAAATGACTACCACATTACTGTCATTCCTCTGGTGAAATGACTGCCACATTACTGACATTCCTCTGGTGAAATGACTGCCACATTACTGACATTCCTCTGGTGAAATGACTGCCACATTACTGTCATTCCTCTGGTGAAATGACTGCCACATTACTGTCATTCCTCTGGTGAAATGACTGCCACATTACTGTCATTCCTCTGGTGAAATGACTGCCACATTACTGTCATTCCCCTGGTGAAATGACTGCCACATTACTGTCATTCCCCTGGTGAAATGACTGCCACATTACTGTCATTCCTCTGGTGAAATGACTGCCACATTACTGTCATTCCTCTGGTGAAATGACTGCCACATTACTGTCATTCCTCTGGTGAAATGCCTGCCACATTACGATCATACCTCTGGTGAAATGACTGCCACATTACGATCATACCTCTGGTGAAATGACTGCCACATTACTGTCATTCCTCTGGTGAAATGACTGCCACATTACGATCATTCCTCTGGTGAAATGACTGCCACATTACGATCATTCCTCTGGTGAAATGACTGTCACATTACTGTCATTCCTCTGGTGAAATGACTGTCACATTACTGTCATTCCTCTGGTGAAATGACTGCCACACTACTGTCATTCCTCTGGTGAAATGACTGCCACATTACTGTCATTCCTCTGGTGAAATGACTGCCACACTACTGTCATTCCTCTGGTGAAATGACTGCCACACTACTGTCATTCCTCTGGTGAAATGACTGCCACACTACTGTCATTCCTCTGGTGAAATGACTGCCACACTACTGTCATTCCTCTGGTGAAATGACTGCCACACTACTGTCATTCCTCTGGTGAAATGACTGCCACACTACTGTCATTCCTCTGGTGAAATGACTGCCACATTACTGTCATTCCTCTGGTGAAATGACTGCCACATTACTGTCATTCCTCTGGTGAAATGACTGCCACATTACGATCATTCCTCTGGTGAAATGACTGCCACATTACGATCATTCCTCTGGTGAAATGACTGCCACATTACGATCATTCCTCTGGTGAAATGACTGTCACATTACTGTCATTCCTCTGGTGAAATGACTGTCACATTACTGTCATTCCTCTGGTGAAATGACTGCCACATTACTGTCATTCCTCTGGTGAAATGACTGCCACATTACTGTCATTCCTCTGGTGAAATGACTGCCACATTACTGTCATTCCTCTGGTGAAATGACTACCACATTACTGTCATTCCTCTGGTGAAATGACTGCCACATTACTGTCATTCCTCTGGTGAAATGACTGCCACATTACTGACATTCCTCTGGTGAAATGACTGCCACATTACTGTCATTCCTCTGGTGAAATGACTGCCACATTACTGTCATTCCTCTGGTGAAATGACTGCCACATTACTGTCATTCCCCTGGTGAAATGACTGCCACATTACTGTCATTCCCCTGGTGAAATGACTGCCACATTACTGTCATTCCTCTGGTGAAATGACTGCCACATTACTGTCATTCCTCTGGTGAAATGACTGCCACACTACTGTCATTCCTCTGGTGAAATGACTGCCACATTACTGTCATTCCTCTGGTGAAATGACTACCACATTACTGTCATTCCTCTGGTGAAATGACTGCCACATTACTGTCATTCCTCTGGTGAAATGACTGCCACATTACTGTCATTCCTCTGGTGAAATGACTGCCACACTACTGTCATTCCTCTGGTGAAATGACTGCCACATTACTGTCTTTCCTCTGGTGAAATGACTGCCACATTACTGTCATTCCTCTGGTGAAATGACTGCCACATGACTGTCATTCCTCTGGTGAAATGACTGCCACATTACTGTCATTCCTCTGGTGAAATGACTGCCACACTACTGTCATTCCTCTGGTGAAATGACTGCCACATTACTGTCTTTCCTCTGGTGAAATGACTGCCACATTACTGTCATTCCTCTGGTGAAATGACTGCCACATGACTGTCATTCCTCTGGTGAAATGACTGCCACACTACTGTCATTCCTCTGGTGAAATGACTGCCACATTACTCTCATTCCTCTGGTGAAATGACTGCCACATTACTCTCATTCCTCTGGTGAAATGACTGCCACAATACTGTCATTCCTCTGGTGAAATGACTGCCACACTACTGTCATTCCTCTGGTGAAATGACTGCCACATTAGTATGTGTAGTCTGATAAACTTACGCAGGATGACCATGAAGCTCTCATTGTCCAGAAGGACCCACAGTCCGAACCCCATGATGAGGGCGCCAAACAGCTGCAGAGGTGGGGGGGAAGAGAGGGGGAGAGAGAGAGAGGAGAGAGTGAGAAGGAGAGAGAGGAGCGAGAATTGTTTTTATTTTTTATTTTTTTTATTTCACCTTTATTTAACCAGGTAGGCAAGTTGAGAACAAGTTCTCATTTACAACTGCGACCTGGCCAAGATAAAGCAAAGCAGTTCGACAGATACAACAACACAGAGTTACACATGGAGTAAAACAAACATACAGTCAATAATACAGTATAAACAAGTCTATATACAATGTGAGCAAATTAGGTGAGAAGGGAGGTAAAAGGCAAAAGGCCATGGTGGCAAAGTAAATACAATATAGCAAGTAAAACACTGGAATGGTAGTTTTGCAATGGAAGAATGTGCAAAGTAGAAATAGAAATAATGGGGTGCAAAGGAGCAAAATACATAAATAAATTAAATACAGTTGGGAAAGAGGTAGTTGTTTGGGCTAAATTATAGGTGGCTGAGAGAGGAGCGAGAGAGAGAGAGGAAGGAGAGAGAGAGGAAGGAGAGAGAGAGGAGCGAGAATGAGAGAGAGAGAGAGAGAGGAAGGAGAGAGAGAAGAGCGAGAATGAGAGAGGAGCGAGAGAGAGAGAGAGAGTCAATACAAAAATGTTAAATAAGACAAGCTCAACTCCTTACTAAGTTCTGTAAATGAGTCTTTGGGTGCTGTTGGCCAGGAGTAATGTTCCATAGACAACCATCTACATCAGTCCTGTTCCATTCTAGTTTCTCTACATCAGTCCTGTTCCATTCTAGTTTCTCTACATCAGTCCTGTTCCATTCTAGTTTCTCTACATCAGTCCTGTTCCATTCTAGTTTCTCTACATCAGTCCTGTTCCATTCTAGTTTCTCTACATCAGTCCTGTTCCATTCTAGTTTCTCTACATCAGTCCTGTCAGTAGCGGTGTTTATCTACATGTTAGTAGTGAGATCACACCATACATTCACAGTGTAACTTAAAAGCCTTAAGCTCTGGATCACACTTAATTTACTCTGTTCAGAGATGGGAATGATGGATGGTAGAGAGAGAGGGAATGATGGATGGTAGAGAGAGAGAGGGAATGATGGATGGTAGAGAGAGAGGGAATGATGGATAGTAGAGAGAGAGGGAATGATGATGGTAGAGAGAGGGGGGGGGGGGGATTGTGGGAGCCTTGGACTGAGCGGATGAGTATCTCCGTGGTAACCAGGCCACAATCACTTAATCTGCTCTCTAATGAAGAAACCAGGGGGAGAGAAAGAGAGGGGTGGAGGGGGAGGGGGGTGAGAGGGAGAGATAGAGGGGGAGAAAGAGGGCATGAGAGAAAGAGCAAGAGAGAGCTAAAGAGGGAGAGCGAGAGAGGGGGCATGAGAGAGATAGAAAGCAAGAAAGAGAGCGAGAGAGTGAGCAAGAGGGCAAGAGAGAGAGCGAGAGCGAGAGGGCATGAGAGAGAGAGAGAGAGCGAGCTAAAGGGAGGGAGAGAGAGAAAGAGAGAGAGCGAGAGCAAGAGGGCATGAGAGAGAGAGAGAGAGAGCTAAAGGGAGAGAGAGAGGGAAAGAGAGAGCGAGAGTGAATGATGTCAGAGAATGAGAGAGTGAAACAAGAGGACAAAGGATGACAGAGTAGTTGGTGTGTGTTGATGAGTTCACATTCCCTCCCACCGACTCGACCTCAAACCGATCCAACAGGGCAATAGAGCCGTGGCGGTCATGTCATATCGATCAGACGGTTATTGTCATGGTTTTCATCCACTCAGAGGAGAGGCTGAGGTCCTGCACTGTATAGGCATGTTATCTGTGTCTGGGAAATGAGATACTTACGAAGAAGAGGACATTGAACAGGAACAGGAAGTACTTGATTGCCTTCATGCAGCCTTTCCCCATTGTGATCGCTCTGTGAACAACAGAATACAAAAAGATTCAGTCATACTTTATTTGAAGAGTACTTAAGCATTAATATGATAGGATCATGAAGATAAAAATCCCAGGTCAGGTCAGACATCCCTGTGGTCGACTGAAGAGTTTAACACAACATAGTACAGAGGGGACATGATCCACATAGTGTGTGTGTGTGTCTGGATTTGCTGGTGTGAGAGGCCTACAGTATAAGTGGTGACAGATGTCTGGAACCCCCTGACCTGCTGGCTAAGCTGCTGAGATGATAGGGACCTGGATCCCTATGAGACAGATGCCTGACCTGACCTGCTGGCTAAGCTGCTGAGATGATAGAGACCTGGATCCCTAGGAGACAGATGCCTGACCTGACCTCCTGGCTAAGCTGCTGAGATGATAGGTGCCTGGATCTCTAGGAGACAGATGCCTGGAACCCTCTGACCTGCTGGCTAAGCTGCTGAGATGATAGGGACCTGGATCCCTAGGAGACAGATGCCTGACCTGACCTGCTGGCTAAGCTGCTGGGATGATAGAGACCTGGATCTCTAGGAGACAGATGCCTGGAACACAACCTGCATCAGACTGTACAACCAGCAACACAACCTGTATCAGACTGTACAACCAGCAACACAACCTGCATCAGACTGTACAACCAGCAACACAACCTGCATCAGACTGTACAACCAGCATCAGACTGTACAACCAGCAACACAACCTGCATCAGACTGTACAACCAGCAACACAACCTCCATCAGACTGTACAACCAGCAACACAACCTCCATCAGACTGTACAACCAGCAACACAACCTGCATCAGACTGTACAACCAGCAACACAACCTCCTTCAGACTGTACAACCAGCAACACAACCTGCATCAGACTGTACAACCAGCAACACAACCTGCATCAGACTGTACAACCAGCAACACAACCTGCATCAGACTGTACAACCAGCAACACAACCTGCATCAGACTGTACAACCAGCAACACAACCTGCATCAGACTGTACAACCAGCAACACAACCTCCATCAGACTGTACAACCAGCAACACAACCTCCATCAGACTGTACAACCAGCAACACAACCTGCATCACACTGTACAACCAGCAACACACAACCCCAACAACCTCCGTCAGACTGTACAACCAGCAACACAACCGCCGTCAGACTGTACAACCAGCAACACACCTCCAACAACCTCCATCAGACTGTACAACCAGCAACACACAACCCCAACAACCTCCATCAGACTGTACAACCAGCAACACAACCTCCATCAGACTGTACAACCAGCAACACAACCTCCATCAGACTGTACAACCAGCAACACAACCTCCATCAGACTGTACAACCAGCAACACAACCTGCATCAGACTGTACAACCAGCAACACAACCTGCATCAGACTGTACAACCAGCAACACAACCTGCATCAGACTGTACAACCAGCAACACAACCTGCATCAGACTGTACAACCAGCAACACAACCTGCATCAGACTGTACAACCAGCAACACAACCTGCATCAGACTGTACAACCAGCAACACAACCTGCATCACACTGTACAACCAGCAACACACAACCCCAACAACCTCCGTCAGACTGTACAACCAGCAACACAACCGCCGTCAGACTGTACAACCAGCAACACACCTCCAACAACCTCCATCAGACTGTACAACCAGCAACACACAACCCCAACAACCTCCATCAGACTGTACAACCAGCAACACAACCCCAACAACCTCCGTCAGACTGTACAACCAGCAACACAACCTCCGTCAGACTGTACAACAAGCAACACACAACCCCAACAACCTCCATCAGACTGTACAACCAGCAACACAACCTCCGTCAGACTGTACAACCAGCAAAACACATTCAACAACCTCCATCAGACTGTACAACCAGCAACACAACCTCCATCAGACTGTACAACCAGCAACACAACCTGCATCACTGTACAACCAGCAACACACAACCCCAACAATCTCCATCAGACTGTACAACCAGCAACACACAACCCCAACAATCTCCATCAGACTGTACAACCAGCAACACAACCTCCATCAGACTGTACAACCAGCAACACAACCTCCATCAGACTGTACAACCAGCAACACAACCTCCATCAGACTGTACAACCAGCAACACAACCTCCGTCAGACTGTACAACCAGCAACACAACCTCCGTCAGACTGTACAACCAGCAACACACAGCAAAGTGAACAGCGAGCACAACAATCAATCTACCACAGCCTGAAGCGGCTAACACTGGTCAAACATCGGTCTTAAAACGGTCCCACAGCCAAGAGGCCCGAACGTGAATATATATATTGAAACAAGGCTGTTCCATTATGTTGACTAGTCAACATAAGACCAGTTTACTGCCATGTGAACGATGTGTTCGAAGAGCCCCTTCAGCCACATGACAGGCCAGTCGTTACAGTGGTCTGTGAGTCAGACAGTTAAACCAGGCTAAACGGTCTCAACACACTGTTTAAAAACACAGGGACACACACAGTGGAAAACATGACAGGCCAGTCGTTACAGTGGTCTGTGAGTCAGACAGTTAAACCAGGCTAAACGGTCTCAACATACTGTTTAAAAACACAGGGACACACACAGTGGAAAACATGACAGGCCAGTCGTTACAGTGGTCTGTGAGTCAGACAGTTAAACCAGGCTAAACGGTCTCAACACACTGTTTAAAAACACAGGGACACACACAGTGGAAAACATGACAGGCCAGTCGTTACAGTGGTCTGTGAGTCAGACAGTTAAACCAGGCTAAACGGTCTCAACATACTGTTTAAAAACACAGGGACACACACAGTGGAAAACATGACAGGCCAGTCGTTACAGTGGTCTGTGAGTCAGACAGTTAAACCAGGCTAAACGGTCTCAACACACTGTTTAAAAACACAGGGACACACACAGTGGAAAACATGACAGGCCAGTCGTTACAGTGGTCTGTGAGTCAGACAGTTAAACCAGGCTAAACGGTCTCAACACACTGTTTAAAAACACAGGGACACACACAGTGGAAAACATGACAGGCCAGTCGTTACAGTGGTCTGTGAGTCAGACAGTTAAACCAGGCTAAACGGTCTCAACATACTGTTTAAAAACACAGGGACACACACAGTGGAAAACATGACAGGCCAGTCGTTACAGTGGTCTGTGAGTCAGACAGTTAAACCAGGCTAAAACGGTCTCAACACACTGTTTAAAAACACAGGGACACACACAGTGGAAAACATGACAGGCCAGTCGTTACAGTGGTCTGTGAGTCAGACAGTTAAACCAGGCTAAACGGTCTCAACACACTGTTTAAAAACACAGGGACACACACAGTGGAAAACATGACAGGCCAGTCGTTACAGTGGTCTGTGAGTCAGACAGTTAAACCAGGCTAAACGGTCTCAACATACTGTTTAAAAACACAGGGACACACACAGTGGAAAACATGACAGGCCAGTCGTTACAGTGGTCTGTGAGTCAGACAGTTAAACCAGGCTAAACGGTCTCAACATACTGTTTAAAAACACAGGGACACACACAGTGGAAAACATGACAGGGCTGTAATATAGAAGTGGACACCAACTTGCACACCAAGTATCCTAAATCCCACCCTATCCCCTATATAGCGCACTACTGTAGCGCACTACCAGGGCCCTATATAGTGCACTACTGTTGACCAGGGCCCTATATAGCGCACTACTGTTGACCAGGGCCCTATATAGCGCACTACTGTTGACCAGGGCCCTATATAGCGCACTACTGTTGACCAGGGCCCTATATAGCGCACTACTGTTGACCAGGGCCCTATATAGCGCACTACTGTTGACCAGGGCCCTATATAGCGCACTACTGTTGACCAGGGCCCTATATAGCGCACTACTGTTGACCAGGGCCCTATATAGCGCACTACTGTTGACCAGGGCCCTATATAGCGCACTACTGTTGACCAGGGCCCTATATAGCGCACTACTGTTGACCAGGGCCCTATATAGCGCACTACTGTTGACCAGGGCCCTATATAGTGCACTACTGTTGACCAGGGCCCTATATAGCGCACTACTGTTGACCAGGGCCCTATATAGTGCACTACTGTTGACCAGGGCCCTATATAGTGCACTACATTTACACCAGGGCCCTATATAGTGCACTACATTTAGACCAGGGCCCTATATAGTGCACTACAGTTGACCAGGGCCCATAAGAGAAAGGGAGGCTATTTGTAAAACCTCCATGAAGAATGAGGGATTCTCCAGACACTGCAACTTCGCCAGCTACAGCGTTGGCCTCGCCAGCTACAGCGTTGGCCTCGCCAGCTACACTCGCCAGCTACAGTGTTGACTCACCAGCTACAGTGTTGACTCAATGTTAAGTTAGGGGCATTTCCATGTAAAAGGACCCATGAGCACCAACATGTAAAGTTCATAGGAGCATATCAAAATTGGGTGACAAATGAAAGTGAACCCACTGGGCACAGGCATCAATTCAATGTCTATTCCACATGGGTTCAACTTATGTCGGAGAAATGATGTAAAAACAACGTTGATTCAACCAGTGTGACAGGATGAAATGTAAAGCGGCCTTTTCAAACAGCTCTTACATTAAAAAGGGCGTTATTATACAATTTTTCAAATTCAAATTTTCAGTGTTATTCCAACCTCTTAAAACACAGGAATATCTTGTTTTTGACTGCACTGGGCCTTTAAAAAAGGTATTAGAAATAAAGTGGGTTCAGAAAGTATTGGCACCCTTGATAAACATGAGCAAAAACCACTGCATAAAATAAATAAAAAATACTGAGCTATATTGTATTATTTTATACTAATAGTCAAACAGTTAAGGGTCAAATAGATTCACTTCCCTTGATTTCAATAGCTCACTTTGTGAGGATCAGGGCACAGACTTTTTCTAAAAATGTTTTCTGAGATTGGAGAACACATTGGGAGAGATGTTCGACCATTCCTCCAAACAGAATCTGTCCAGAACCTTGATCTCCTTCGTCTGAGTTTACGAACTTGTCCTTGTTCAATTCAAACCGCAGGTTTTCAAAATGTGTCTCAAGGTCTGGAGACTGAGACGGCCATTGCAAAAATGTTGATTGTGTGGATTCATTTCTATGTGGATTTAAAATGTGTTGCTTGGGGTTATCGTCTTGCTGGGAGATCCACTTGCGGCCAACTGTCATTCTCCTGGCAGAGAAAACCAGGTTTTTTGGCAAAAATGTCCTGGTACTGGGTACAGTTCATGATGCTGTTGACCTTAACAACAGCCTCAGGACCGATGGAAGAAATATATCCCCAAAACATCAAAGATCCACCACTATATTTTTTACAGTAGGTTCGGGGTTCATTCTCATTTCGACAACCAAACCCACCGCTTGGCCAAAGAGCTTTATTTCCATCTCATTGGACTAAAGCACCAGTTCCAAATCCCGAGCCAATACCGTTTAGTAAACTCCAGGCGTTTACATTTGTTGGATGACAAGAAAATAATGCTCTTATATTTAGTTTTAGCAGAAATATAATATATATATTTGATTGCAATGTTGAACAAACCGAACAACATATACACGAGGACTACTCTTTAACCATTTCCATATATATATATTTTTTAAAGCTTATACTTGAAAAGTCTGAGTCTAAGCATAATTTTGTTATCGTGGAACTACCCTTCATCAATCACAGGTCTATATAAAAGTTCAAGAGCCCCTGCAAAGACCAAAGACCTAAAACAGTGAGGGTCCGGGCTATTGTCCCCCGACCACAATATTGGACGCAAATTGTTACATTTTCCAAAAATTCTCTCTGTTAAAAACGCCACCGTTCACCGCCACCCAGCAGGTGAGCGTGAACTCACCGCGGCCTCCGCTGCTTGTGGTCATTCGTCTTTGCGGTGCGTCTCTTCTCTTAGCGGTGCGTCTCTTCTCTTAGCGGTGCGTCTCTTCTCTTAGCGGTGCGTCTCTTCTCTTAGCGGTGCGTCTCTTCTCTTAGCGGTGCGTCTCTTCTCTTAGCGGTGCGTCTCTTCTCTTAGCGGTGCGTCTCTTCTCTTAGCGGTGCGTCTCTTCTCTTAGCGGTGCGTCTCTTCTCTTAGCGGTGCGTCTCTTCTCTTAGCGGTGCGTCTCTTCTCTTAGCGGTGCGTCTCTTCTCTTAGCGGGCATATCTCATATCCAGAAAGGCACAGTGACTAAGGTCAAATGAAGTTTCCTAGGCTCTAACCACAAAGCTGCTGTTGATGACATTATGGCAGCGATTTATTTTTGATCTGTTAAGTTCTGTAACATTATATAGTAGAGAGGCTATATAACACAGTAGAGGGGCTATATAACACAGTAGAGGGGCTATATAACACAATAGAGGGGCTATATAACACAGTAGAGGGGCTATATAACACAGTAGAGGGGCTATATAACACAGTAGAGGGGCTATATAACACAGTAGAGGGGCTATATAACACAGTAGAGGGGCTATATAACACAATAGAGGGGCTATATAACACAATAGAGGGGCTATATAACACAGTAGAGGGGCTATATAACACAGTAGAGGGGCTATATAACACAGTAGAGGGGCTATATAACACAGTAGAGGGGCTATATAACACAGTAGAGGGGCTATATAACACAGTAGAGGGGCTATATAACACAGTAGAGGGGCTATATAACACAGTAGAGGGGCTATATAACACAGTAGAGGGGCTATATAACACAGTAGAGGGGCTATATAACACAGTAGAGGGGCTATATAACACAGTAGAGAGGCTATATAACACAGTAGAGAGGCTATATAACACAGTAGAGGGGCTATATAACACAGTAGAGGGGCTATATAACACAGTAGAGAGGCTATATAACACAGTAGAGCGGCTATATAACACAGTAGAGAGGCTATATAACACAGTAGAGAGGCTATATAACACAGTAGAGGCTATATAACACAGTAGAGGGGCTATATAACACAGTAGAGGGGCTATATAACACAGTAGAGGGGCTATATAACACAGTAGAGAGGCTATACAACACAGTAGAGGGGCTATATAACACAGTAGAGGGGCTATATAACACAGTAGAGGGGCTATATAACACAGTAGAGGGGCTATATACAGTCTACTATATAATACTAACAAGTGAGTGATTCAGACCATTATATCCGGATGAGATCAGGGCTCCGTCTCCAAGACGAAGTGAAAGCAGAGAGAATAAAGGGTCATCTCTTTAAAAAAATGTTTTGTCTCCAACCTCATTGGTTAATAAAAACACACTAGACACTTTCAGCGAGTTCAGTAGCATACAGACTGTACACAGCGTATCAAATCGACCTTGTGTGTGTGTGTGTGTGTGTGTGTGTGTGTGTGTCAGACATCTGTCGTCATTCAAAGAGGCCGTAAACACATTGCTACACACATCTTACAGAAGACCCATCAGTAGTTTAACACACTACCGTAGCCGACCAATCACAGACCAGGGCCCGCATTCACAAAGGTTCTCGGAGTTAGGAGTGCTGATCTAGGATCAGTTTCTGTCTTTCAGATCAGAATGAACAGGACAATATGGACAGGGGGACCTAGTCTAGGATCAGTTTCTGTCTTTTAGATCAGAATGAACAGGACAATATGGACAGGGGGACCTAGTCTAGGATCAGTTTTTGTCTTTTAGATCAGAATGAACAGGACAATATGGACAGGGGGACCTAGTCTAGGATCAGTTTCTGTCTTTTAGATCAGAATGAACAGGACAATATGGACAGGGGGACCTAGTCCAGGATCAGTTTCTGTCTTTTAGATCAGAATGATACAGGACAATATGGACAGGGGGACCTAGTCCAGGATCAGTTTATGTCTTTTAGATCAGAATGAACAGGACAATATGGACAGGGGGACCTAGTCTAGGATCAGTTTCTGTCTTTTAGATCAGAATGAACAGGACAATATGGACACTGAAGAGAGGCACAGTCCCTCCTCCTCCTCTCTCCTAACCCCTCCTCCTCTCTCCTAACCCCTCCTCCCCTCTCCTAACCCCTCCTCCCCTCTCCTAACCCCACCTCCTCCTCCCTCCTAACCCCTCCTCCTCTCTCCTAACCCCTCCTCTCTCCTAACCCCTCCTCTCTCCTAACCCCTCCTCCCCTCTCCTAACCCCTCCTCCCCTCTCCTAACCCCTCCTCCTCTCTCCTAACCTACAATAACCCCTCTTCATCTCTTTTCTTCCACCTCATCATGTTTTTTTTCCCTTCTCCAAACCGTAAAGTATCCCAGGAGCCTCCAGAGCAGAGGGCTTTAGGATCATATGACAGCCTTTCCAAGTGGCACCCTATTCCCTATGTAGTGCACTACTTTTGACCAGGGCCATAGGGCACTACAGTGTTTAGGGAATAGGGTGCCTTTTGGGACGCAGGCCTTTTCTTCTGCTTTCACTTCAGGGTGTCAACAAACAAGTCAGTTCAGTTTCTCTCTCGCTCTGAACTTGCTCTTTTTTCCCCTACTAGTTGTTCTGCTTCTCCTCCCCTGTTTCTATCTGTACCAGGCACTACTGAGAGAACACATTGGGTCGGCTGATACAAAACTCAGTAAAGTGAGATAAGAGTGTATGAGAGGGAGAGAGAGAGAGGGGGGGAGAGAGAGAGAGAAAGAGCGAGAGCGAGAGCGAGAACGAGACAGAGCGAGGATGAGAAAGAGAGTGAAAGCACTGGGTCAACGATCAGAGTTTGAAGTCAGAGTGAGAGCTTGCAGGTCACTTTGCTTCCACTTTCTGTCTACATGTGTTTGCATCAGAGGCGGTTGGTGCCGTTTATGACGAGGGAGGATTCAACTCTTTTTTATGAGCATTACAGCATATTGGATGACTGTCATTCGTACTTCGTACTCCATTCACCCAGTTCAATATAACATTGATAGGGTTTAGGTTACTACATGATACTCTAATTGTCCCTATACCCATCATGAGGTTGCTACAAGCAGGCCTAAACCCTATACCCATCATGAGGTTGCTACAACCAGGCCTAAACCCTATACCCATCATGAGGTTGCTACAACCAGGCCTAAACCCTACATCCATCACGAGGTTGCTAAAACCAGGCCTAAACCCTACACCCATCATGAGGTTGCTACAACCAGGCCTAAACCCTACACCCATCATGAGGTTGCTACAAGCAGGCCTAAACCCTATACCCATCATGAGGTTGCTACAAGCAGGCCTAAACCCTATACCCATCATGAGGTTGCTACAAGCAGGCCTAAACCCTACACCCATCATGAGGTTGCTACAAGCAGGCCTAAACCCTATACCCATCATGAGGTTGCTACAACCAGGCCTAAACCCTATACCCATCATGAGGTTGCTACAAGCAGGCCTAAACCCTACACCCATCATGAGGTTGCTACAACCAGGCCTAAACCCTATACCCATCATGAGGTTGCTACAACCAGGCCTAAACCCTATACCCATCATGAGGTTGCTACAAGCAGGCCTAAACCCTACACCCATCATGAGGTTGCTACAACCAGGCCTAAACCCTATACCCATCATGAGGTTGCTACAAGCAGGCCTAAACCCTATACCCGTCATGAGGTTGCTACAACCAGGCCTAAACCCTATACCCATCATGAGGTTGCTACAACCAGGCCTAAACCCTATACCCATCATGAGGTTGCTACAAGCAGGCCTAAACCCTACACCCATCATGAGGTTGCTACAACCAGGCCTAAACCCTATACCCATCATGAGGTTGCTACAAGCAGGCCTAAACCCTACACCCATCATGAGGTTGCTACAACCAGGCCTAAACCCTATACCCATCATGAGGTTGCTACAAGCAGGCCTAAACCCTATACCCATCATGAGGTTGCTACAAGCAGGCCTAAACCCTACACCCATCATGAGGTTGCTACAACCAGGCCTAAACCCTATACCCATCATGAGGTTGCTACAACCAGGCCTAAACCCTATACCCATCATGAGGTTGCTACAAGCAGGCCTAAACCCTACACCCATCATGAGGTTGCTACAACCAGGCCTAAACCCTATACCCATCATGAGGTTGCTACAACAGGCCTAAATCGCAATAATCTAGTTTTGGGTTTTCCATGTTTCTGAGCGTTTAGGTGCTTGTTCTCATGTTGTCTTTTTGGTCTCGTCTCCTTGGCTCCTCTGTGCATCTTCCCATTTACACCAGAGATCTGGATATAAATGACGAGATGCTCATGTCTCAGCCCTAACAATGGGAATTGTTGTCCCAAAGGCAGAAAGGCAGGCGACAAGCTTAGGTCCAAAACAAGCCCATAGAAATGCATTGGGGTGACTGTGGACAGATTTTGGAGTAAAAACCTCTTGCTTCGCCTCTTCCTCTATGATTTACAGACACCAAGCCCCTCCCCTCACACCAAGCCCCTCCCCTCACACCAAGCCCCTATTAGATTATTGTTGACTGTTTGAAATAGTGTATTTGACCTTTCATTGTACAACGCTTATTTAGAGAAAACATAGAAATAAAATACCTAGATATGTGGTGAATTACCCAGAAGTAAAAAATAAATCAAAACAAAAACATTGAGATATGATTTTTAGGCCATATCATATCACCCAGCCCTAATTCTACTCATTTGACCATGGAACAGAGAATAATTAACAGTTTTTACAGCTCATTCCCTACAATTCTACTAATTTTGTCACGGGCTGGAGGCAAAACGTTTTGCAGTTTTTAAATATGATAACTGATGATCAATGGACTCCACCCCGATGCTCGCGACACGTTTAGATCGATGCTCGCTACACGTTTAGACCGATGCTCGCTACACGTTTAGATCGATGCTCGCTACACGTTTAGACCGATGCTCGCTACACGTTTAGACCGATGCTCACGACACGTTTAGACCAATGCTCACTACACGTTTAGACTAATGCTCACTACACGTTTAGACTAATGCTCACTACACGTTTAGACTAATGCTCACTACACGTTTAGACCAATGCTCACTACACGTTTAGACTAATGCTCACTACACGTTTAGACCGATGCTCACTACACGTTTAGACCGATGCTCACTACACGTTTAGACCGATGCTCACTACACGTTTAGACCGATGCTCACTACACGTTTAGACCGATGCTCACTACACGTTTAGACCGATGCTCACTACACGTTTAGACCGATGCTCACTACACGTTTAGACCGATGCTCACTACACGTTTAGACCGATGCTCACTACACGTTTAGACCGATGCTCACTACACGTTTAGACCGATGCTCACTACACGTTTAGACCGATGCTCACTACACGTTTAGACCGATGCTCACTACACGTTTAGACCGATGCTCACTACACGTTTAGACCGATGCTCACTACACGTTTAGACCGATGCTCACTACACGTTTAGACTAATGCTCACTACACGTTTAGACTAATGCTCACTACACGTTTAGACTAATGCTCACTACACGTTTAGACTAATGCTCACTACACGTTTAGACTAATGCTCACTACACGTTTAGACTAATGCTCACTACACATTTAGATAGATGGCCCCTAGAATAATCCCCCCCCCCCCCCCCCACCCCAAAAATTGGCTGACTGCTGATGCAAAACCAATCATCTAAAATGTCACGTTGTGTATTCTATTATTCTAAATGTCAACAGTAAGTTGAGACCCCGACTGAGTTCACCTCCGCGGGCCTACAGTTGCCCATCCCTGATTTAGACATAGTGTGTTTAAGGGAATAAGAATCTGCTTTTGTTTACAGTATGTGTGTGTGTGTCAAGACACGATACTTCCATTACTGCTGTGCCACTGGACTCCTCTTCAAAATGTTAGTCTTCCCCCCCCCCCCCCCCCCCCGGTAACATAGAAACTAAAACTAGGAGGAAGTAAGGACATTCTATGAGATACTGTATCTGGAGCGCCTACAGAGAGATAATGAAAGAATGTTCTTCTGTTTGTGTGTTAAAAAGGTGAAATGTACAAAGATAAGACAAAGATAAGATAACTTCTGACATTTGTTGTTCTGTCTGCAGGGTGACATTAGCGTTCATTCTGACACACACAATCCCGTGCACAACTTAGACACAGACTCCTTTCACACCCGTGAGCTGGTTAGAGCCGTGCAGGACAAGACAATTTAGTCTAGGGGTTTCTGGGAAATACATGCCCTCTCTGGAATGGCTCTATACAGTCGAAGTCGGACGTTTACATACACTCGGTCGGGAGTCACTCGGTCGGGAGTCACTCGGTCGGGAGTCACTCGGTCGGGAGTCACTCTGTCTGGAGTCACTCTGTCTGGAGTCACTCTGTCTGGAGTCACTCTGTCTGGAGTCACTCTGTCTGGAGTCACTCTGTCTGGAGTCACTCTGTCATGTACATGTTTGGCCTACTTGTTAGATGTGTGTATACAGTTGAAGACGGAAGTTTACATACACCTTTTAGCCAAATACATTTAAACTCTGTTTTTCACAATTCCTGACATTTAATCCTAGTAAAAAGAACCTGTTTTAGGTCAGTTAGGATCACCACTTTTATTTTAAGAATGTGAATTGTCAGAATAATAGTAGAGTGATTTATTTCAGCTTTTTATTTCTTTCATCACATTCCCAGTGGGTCAAATGTTTACATTCACTCAATTAGTATTTGGTAGCATTGCCTTTAAATTGTTTAACTTGGGTCAAACGTTTCAGGTAGCCTTCTACAAGCTTCCCACAATACGTTGGGTGAATTTTGGCCCATTCCTCCTGACAGAGCTGGTGTAACTGAGTCAGGTTTGTAGGTCTCCTTGTTCGCACACGCATTTTTCAGTTCTGCCCACATATTTTCTATGGGATTGAGGTCAGGGCGTTATATCTAGAGTTTGTTGTCCTTAAGATGTTTTGCCACAACTTTGGAAGTATGCTTGGGGTCATTGTCCATTTGGAAGACCCATTTGCAACCAAGCTTTAACTTCCTGACTGATGTCTTGAGATGTTGCTTCAATATATCCACTTATTTTTCCTGCCTCATGATGCCATTCATTTTGTGAAGTGCACCAGTCCCTCCTGCAGCAAAGCACCCCCACAACATCATGCTGCCAGCCCCGTGCTTCAGGGTTGGGATGGTGTTCTTCGGCTTGCAAGCATCCCCCTTTTTCCTCCAAACATAACGATGGTGATTATGGTCAAACAGTTCTATTTTTTGTTTCAGCAGAGGACATTTCTCCAAAAGGCGGTTTTGAAGCAGTGGCTTCTTCCTTGCTTAGCGACCTTTCAGGTTATGTCGATATAGGACTCGTTTTACTGTGGCTATAGATACTTTTGTACCGGTTTCCTCCAGCATCTTCACAAGGTCCTTTGCTGTTGTTCTGGGATTGATTTGCACTTTTCGCACCAAAGTACGTTCATCTCTAGGAGACAGAACGCGTCTCCTTCCTGAGCGGTATGACGGCTGCGTGGTCCCATGGTGTTTATACTTGCATACTGTTGTTTGTATAGATGAACGTGGTACCTTCAGGCATTTGGAAATTGCTCCCAAGGATGAACCAGACTTGTGGAGGTCTACAATTTTCTTTGAGGTTTTGGCTGATTTCTTTTGATTTTCCCATGATGTCAAGCAAAGAGGCACTGGGTTTGAAGGTAGATCTAGAAATACATCCACAGGTACACCTCCAATTGACTGAAATGGTGTCAATTAGCCTATCAGAAGCTTCTAAAGCCATTATGTAATTTTCTGGAATTTTCCAAGCCGTTTAAAAACAGTCAACTTAGTGTATGTAAACTTCTGAGCCACTGGAATTGTGATACAGTGAATTATAAGTGAAATTATCTGTCTGTAAACAATTGTTGGAGAAATGGACTTGTGTCATGCACAAAGTAGATGTCCTAACCGACTTGCCAAAACTATAGTTTGTTAACAAGAAATTTGTGGAGTGGTTGAAAAATGAGTTAAATGTGTAAGTGTATGAAATCTTCTGACTTCAACTGTATAAAATGTTGTGTTTATTAGTAGCAAATAAGTAGGCAAAACAAATATGTTTAAATTTGACAAATCAGTGCTGTAGGGTTGTCACTCTTCCAGTATCTTGATACCAGGAAGTAAGAAAGTAAGGAAACAAAAACATGCAGGGGAAACACTCCTAGTGTTGGAAGAAAAACACTCCTAGTGTTGGAAGAAAGACACTCCTAGTGTTGGAAGAAAGACACTCCTAGTGTTGGAAGAAAGACACTCCTAGTGTTGGAAGAAAGACACTCCTAGTGTTGGAAGAAAGACACTCCTAGTGTTGGAAGAAAGACACTCCTAGTGTTGGAAGGAAGACACTCCTAGTGTTGGAAGGAAGACACTCCTAGTGTTGGAAGAAAAACACTCCTAGTGTTGGAAGAAAGACACTCCTAGTGTTGGAAGAAAGACACTCCTAGTGTTGGAAGGAAAACACTCCTAGTGTTGGAAGAAAGACACTCCTAGTGTTGGAAGGAAAACACTCCTAGTGTTGGAAGGAAAACACTCCTAGTGTTGGAAGAAAGACACTCCTAGTGTTGGAAGAAAGACACTCCTAGTGTTGGAAGAAAGACACTCCTAGTGTTGGAAGAAAGACACTCCTAGTGTTGGAAGACACTCCGGTCCGTGGCAGTAGGGTCAGTAGGGTCACACTCCGGTCCGGTAGTAGGGTCACACTCCGGTCCGGTAGTAGGGTCACACTCCGGTCCGGTAGTAGGGTCACACTCCGGTCCGGTAGTAGGGTCACACTCCGGTCCGGTAGTAGGGTCACACTCCGGTCCGGTAGTAGGGTCACACTCCGGTCCGGTAGTAGGGTCACACTCCGGTCCGGTAGTAGGGTCACACTCCGGTCCGGTAGTAGGGTCACACTCCGGTCCGGTAGTAGGGTCACACTCCGGTCCGGTAGTAGGGTCACACTCCGGTCCGGTAGTAGGGTCACACTCTGGTCTGGTAGTACGGTCACACTGGGATTGTGACAACCCTTCTTCTCATGTGTCGAGTCAAAGAGGCTGAGTGTGGACATGTTTAACACCAGTCTCATTAGTCACTCCCATCCTACAGGCTGTCATCAAACATCATTCTAATGGCTTGATAATGAAGCTAGAATACAGGCTTCCCCTGTTAGAGGACAAATCACACACACATACCCCGTTTTAATGGAGCGGTCGTCCACTTGAACGAGCCTGTTCCCCAAGCAGGGCAAGGTTAAGTTTCATCAGCGTTCAGCTGGTCTAGCCAGTCTCTGGTTAAGACTACACACAAACTGTTCTCCAAACCCACACAACACCCTTAACACCTGCCCTCCTTAACAAAACCCGTGCACTCACTGGCCCCCCTCTTCTACATCTCTCACACACACACACACACACACACACACACACACACACACACACACACACACACACACACACACACACACACACACACACACACACACACACACACACACACACACACACACACACACACACACACACACACACACACACACACACACACACACACACACACACACACATCCTCCAGCAACCATCCTCTAGACAGAGAGACAGACAGACAGACAGACAGGACCCCGCTTTGAGTTGGCCACCAAAACAAAGGCAGCTTTCAGCCACTCTGATCCCTGAACAAAAGGAGAAACTCAACACGGAGAGGAGAGGAGGAGAGAGGGACCAGCCGTACATTCAAACTGCGTTCCCCCAGATAACACCCTATTCCCTATGTACCGCGCTACTTTGGACCGGGGGCGCATAGGGCTCTGTTCAAAAGTAGTGTACTACATAGGGAATATGGCGACAGTTGGGACACAGGCCTCTTCACTACAACAGCAGACCGATATGAAAGATGTCCCTTTCTCACCAGAACAATGGTTAGTTATGACCAAGTGACCAGAGGCTGTTTTTAAAGGCGTTTAACTATCCCTGCCTGGTTGAGGTATCTGGCCTGGGAGGACCAGAGAAACAAGGGGGTTGAGGTATCTGGCCTGGGAGGACCAGAGAAACAAGGGGGTTGAGGTATCTGGCCTGGGAGGACCAGAGAAACAAGGGGGTTGAGGTATCTGGCCTGGGAGGACCAGAGAAACAAGGGGGTTGAGGTATCTGGCCTGGGAGGACCAGAGAAACAAGGGGGTTGAGGTATCTGGCCTGGGAGGACCAGAGAAACAAGGGGGTTGAGGTATCTGGCCTGGGAGGACCAGAGAAACAAGGGGGTTGAGGTATCTGGCCTGGGAGGACCAGAGAAACAAGGGGGTTGAGGTATCTGGCCTGGGAGGACCAGAGAAACAAGGGGGTTGAGGTATCTGGGTTGGGAGGACCAGAGAAACAAGGGGGTTGAGGTATCTGGCCTGGGAGGACCAGAGAAACAAGGGGGTTGAGGTATCTGGCCTGGGAGGACCAGAGAAACAAGGGGGTTGAGGTATCTGGCCTGGGAGGACCAGAGAAACAAGGGGGTTGAGGTATCTGGCCTGGGAGGACCAGAGAAACAAGGGGGTTGAGGTAACTGGGTTGGGAGGACCAGAGAAACAAGGGGGTTGAGGTAACTGGCCTGGGAGGGTCAGAGAAACAAGGGGGTTGAGGTAACTGGCCTGGGAGGGTCAGAGAAACAAGGGGGTTGAGGTATCTGGCATGGGAGGACCAGAGAAACAAGGGGGTTGAGGTAACTGGCCTGGGAGGACCAGAGAAACAAGGGGGTTGAGGTATCTGGCCTGGGAGGACCAGAGAAACAAGGGGGTTGAGGTATCTGGCCTGGGAGGACCAGAGAAACAAGGGGGTTGAGGTATCTGGCCTGGGAGGACCAGAGAAACAAGGGGGTTGAGGTATCTGGCCTGGGAGGACCAGAGAAACAAGGGGGTTGAGGTAACTGGGTTGGGAGGACCAGAGAAACAAGGGGGTTGAGGTATCTGGGCTGGGATGGTCAGAGAAACAAGGGGGTTGAGGTATCTGGCCTGGGAGGACCAGAGAAACAAGGGGGTTGAGGTAACTGGGTTGGGAGGAGTAGAGAAACAAGGGGGTTGAGGTATCTGGGCTGGGATGGTCAGAGAAACAAGGGGGTTGAGGTAACTGAGCTGGGAGGACCAGAGAAACAAGGGGGTTGAGGTATCTGGCCTGGGAGGAGGAGAGAAACAAGGGGGTTGAGGTAACTGGGCTGGGAGGGTCAGAGAAACAAGGGAGTTGAGGTAACTGGGCTGGGAGGGTCAGAGAAACAAGGGGGTTGAGGTAACTGGGCTGGGAGGGTCAGAGAAACAAGGGGGTTGAGGTATCTGGCCTGGGAGGACCAGAGAAAGGAGGGGGGTCGAGGTAACTGGGCTGGGAGGACCAGAGAAAGGAGGGGGGTCGAGGTAACTGATCTGGGAGGGTCAGAGAAACAAGGGGGTTGAGGTATCTGGCCTGGGAGGGTCAGAGAAACAAGGGGGTTGAGGTAACTGGGCTGGGAGGGTCAGAGAAACAAGGGGGTTGAGGTAACTGGGCTGGGAGGGTCAGAGAAACAAGGGGGTCGAGGTATCTGGCCTGGGAGGGTCAGAGAAACAAGGGGGTCGAGGTAACTGAGCTGGGAGGACCAGAGAAAGGAGGGGGTCGAGGTAACTGGGTTGGGAGGACCAGAGAAACAAGGGGGTGTAGGGTGAGGATCAGAAAGGGGGTGAGAGGGGGGGTTAGAGGTGTCAACAGTGAGGGGTGCTGCCTGGACTTGTCAGCAGTGTGAGCCCCAACAGTCATGAGCATCCTGGCCATAGGGCTCTGGTCAAAAGTAGTGTAATATATAATGGCACCCTGGCCATAGGGCTCTGGTTAAAAGTAGTGTAATATATAATGGCACCCTGGCCATAGGGCTCTGGTTAAAAGTAGTGTGATATATAATGGCACCCTGGCCATAGGGCTCTGGTTAAAAGTAGTGTAATATATAATGGCACCCTGGCCATAGGGCTCTGGTCAAAAGTAGTGTAATATATAAATGGCACCCTGGCCACAGGGCTCTGGTTAAAAGTAGTGTAATATATAATGGCACCCTGGCCACAGGGCTCTGGTTAAAAGTAGTGTAATATATAATGGCACCCTGGCCATAGGGCTCTGGTTAAAAGTAGTGTAATATATAAATGGCACCCTGGCCACAGGGCTCTGGTTAAAAGTAGTGTAATATATAATGGCACCCTGGCCATAGGGCTCTGGTTAAAAGTAGTGTAATATATAATGGCACCCTGGCCATAGGGCTCTGGTTAAAAGTAGTGTAATATATAAATGGCACCCTGGCCATAGGGCTCTGGTCAAAAGTAGTGTACTATAAAGGGAATAGTGTGCCGTTTAGGTTGTACCCCTGAACTCCACTGAACCAGTTTGAACCTCCCAGATAACTTCATTAAAGACTCCTTCTGTGATGTTCCCATGACAACTGACTGGGGGAAAAGGGGGGGAAGGATGATGGGGAGGGGTGTTTGTCTGAATGAGGGAGGCCCCTGCTGAGAAAGAAGTCTCACGCTTGCCCCCCCCCCCCCCCCCCCCCCCCCAGCTACCAGGAACACCAGTCACCCCCCCAACTACCAGGAACATGTAAACAGAGGAGAAACACATGTTTCTGACTATAGAGTCTAGTAGTTACAGGGGTGCAGTGGTCTCTACTGTGGCTGCAAGGATTAGGGACTAGTTAGAGTTTTGGGGTCAAGGATTAGGGACTAGTTAGAGTTTTGGGGTCAAGGATTAGGGACTAGTTAGAGTTTTGGGGTCAAGGATTAGGGACTAGTTAGAGTTTTGGGGTCAAGGATTAGGGACTAGTTAGAGTTTTGGGGTCAACGTCTGAGGGCTCATCGGTTGAATTTGAGGAGTTAATCTGATTCAACGATGTCCTTTTGAATAAAGAAGCAACCGGTTGGGTGGAACCACTACAGACATCGTCCCATTGGTAGAGCAGCTGGTGATGGGTGGGCTTGATTCATCAACAGTTCATGCAGTCTACCACTAACAAGCCTAGAAAGCAAGTAACCTCGGTCCCAGACTGGAACCTAGAATACATGAACAACATCTCAGCAGATATTACAGGTTCTATGAACAAAGTCTGACACATGACCTACAGCGTCAGTGTGACACACACACACACACACACACACACACACACACACACGGAATGCAGGCAAACTGCAATCCCGTTCATGAAACTGTTTGAAATGATTTACTGTGTGAGAGTCTAAAACAACACTTCAACTTTCTGTACTGGGAGCTTTTCCATCAGAAAGGACCCATGAGCACCCAGAAAGAAGCCTTATACACAGAGGGCACGTCCCCCCCCCCCCCCTAAGATTTGTCCTCGATTCAGCTTCAGCTATTTTATGAAGTTGGCTTCAGCTATCAATCAAGTTAGAGTAGTTATCTTGTCTAACCATCTTAGCTGGGATGCCTGCTGGCAAGCTTGGTAGACTTCAGAGAAAAAGCAAGCTATAACTAAACTGTAGTGAATAACTCACATTCCTTTCAGTCTTTCACCCAGATTTGAGCAGAGGTGCACAGAAACATATTTATCTTCTATAATATAAAATAACCACCAGACAGGAGGATGTAGATTAGCTCCAAGAGGTGTGCTTAGATATGCAGAAAAATAGACCTTCAAATCCATAAATTATGCATTTCTGTTCATTACAGATCAGGGACTAATTGTGTCATTTTGTTTCCGTAATTCCTGTTAATTGGGGGGTAAATCCACTTCACGTACTGTAGTTCAATAACACCCAAAAAACAATATATAGATATTCTCAAACTCAAGGCGCCAGGTCATAGCTGACAGACAGTTCTATCTGTGGACATCTTTAAATCAGAGCAGATATTTAAAAACAGGGTGTTTGAGAAAACGTTTGAATCTTAATTCAGAGCAGATATTTAAAAACAGGGTGTTTGAGAAAATGTTTGAATCTTAATTCAGAGCAGATATTTAAAACAGGGTGTTTGAGGGAACGTGATCATGAAACCCAGAGGGAGATTTTACTGTAATTCTGTTACCAAAGTCTACCTCAGCACAGTTCTTCCACTAAGTTAGTTTTTGCTACATTTACCAGCGACAACTTGTTCAACGTAGTCCTTGTGCATAGACTTGTATGGTTTGATAAACTTTCAAATAAAGTTTGTGTTTGGCATATATTTTAAAGTTTAAAAAAAGTCGAAGCGTAATTTTATTAGTGTGGAATTGCCCACTCGTAGTACAACGATCCCCTTCAACACACAATTCACAATCAACTTAACTTGATAGCTAACTAAAAAAAGACACATTAATTTCTATTTATTCTGGGTATGTGAACAGATCTTAAGGGTTGGGCCAGTAACATCTATGTTGGCCACATCTCTCCTTCCATCTCTAAAACACAGAGGGGAAAAACCCCACAAAGTCCAGCGAGGTGATCAGATCAACAACTCTGAAGTAAAAGTGAAAGAAAGTCTCTCACAGCCAGTCATCTCTGGCATCGATGAGAGAGGCATGTCCACACTGGGGGGGCAGGAGGGCTGGGGGCAGGAGGGGGCAAGGCACGTCCACACTGGGGGGGCAGGAGGGCTGGGGGGGGGGGGGGGGGCAGGGGGGGGCAAGGCACATCCAGACTGGGGGGGCAGGAGGGGGCAAGGCACATCCACACTGGGGGGGGCAGGAGGGGGCAAGGCACGTCCACACTGGGGGGGGCAGGAGGGCTGGGGGGGGGCAGGAGGGCAGGAGGGGGCAAGGCACGTCCACACTGGGAGACTGGCCAACTGATGTCATCGGTGTACTCAGCACCCACCCACTAATGTGATACCAATCACACACACACAGCTAGCTCTGCCCACCAGTCTCACACACACACAGCTAGCTCTGCCCACCAGTCACACACATCTAGCTCTGCCCACCAGTCACACACACACACAGCTAGCTCTGCCCACAAGTCACACATAGCTAGCTCTGCCCACAAGTCTCACACACACACAGCTAGCTCTGCCCACCAGTCTCACACACACACAGCTAGCTCTGCCCACCAGTCACACACATCTAGCTCTGCCCACCAGTCACACACACACACAGCTAGCTCTGCCCACCAGTCACACACACACACAGCTAGCTCTGCCCACCAGTCACACACAGCTAGCTCTGCCCACCAGTCACACACAGCTAGCTCTGTCCACCAGTCACACACAGCTAGCTCTGTCCACCAGTCACACACAGCTAGCTCTGTCCACCAGTCACACACACACACAGCTAGCTCTGCCCACCAATCACACACAGCTAGCTCTGCCCACCAGTCTCACACACACACAGCTAGCTCTGCCCACCAGTCTCACACACACACAGCTAGCTCTGCCCACCAGTCTCACACACACACAGCTAGCTCTGCCCACCAGACTCACACACACACAGCTAGCTCTGCCCACCAGTCTCACACATCTAGCTCTGCCCAATAGTCACACACACAGCTAGCTCTGCCCACCAGTCACACACACACACACACACAGCTAGCTCTACCCACCAGTCACACAGCTAGCTCTGCCCACCAGTCACACACAGCTAGCTCTGCCCACCAGTCCACACACAGCTAGCTCTGCCCACCAGTCACACACAGCTAGCTCTGCCCACCAGTCACACACAGCTAGCTCTGCCCACCAGTCACACACAGCTAGCTCTGCCCACCAGTCACACACAGCTAGCTCTGCCCACCAGTCACACACAGCTAGCTCTGCCCACCAGTCACACACAGCTAGCTCTGCCCACCAGTCACACACAGCTAGCTCTGCCCACCAGTCACACACAGCTAGCTCTGTCCACCAGTCACACACAGCTAGCTCTGTCCACCAGTCACACGCACAGCTAGCTCTGCCCACCAATCACACACACAGCTAGCTCTGCCCACCAGTCACACACACACACACACAGCTAGCTCTGCCAACCAGTCACACAGCTAGCTCTGCCCACCAGTCACACACACACAGCTAGCTCTGCCCACCAGTCACACACACACAGCTAGCTCTGCCCACCAGTCACAAACACACAGCTAGCTCTGCCCACCAGTCACACACACACAGCTAGCTCTGCCCACCAGTCACACACACACAGCTAGCTCTGCCCACCAGTCACACACACACACACAGCTAGCTCTGCCCACCAGTCACACACACACACACACACACACACAGCTAGCTCTGCCCACCAGTCACACACACACACACACAGCTAGCTCTGCCCACCAGTCACACACACACACACACAGCTAGCTCTGCCCACCAGTCTCACACACACAGAGCTAGCTCTGCCCACCAGTCTCACACACACAGAGCTAGCTCTGCCCACCAGTCTCACACACACAGAGCTAGCTCTGCCCACCAGTCTCACACACACAGAGCTAGCTCTGCCCACCAGTCTCACACACACAGAGCTAGCTCTGCCCACCAGTCTCACACACACACAGCTAGCTCTGCCCACCAGTCTCACACACACACAGCTAGCTCTGCCCACCAGTCTCACACACACACAGCTAGCTCTGCCCACCAGTCACACACACACACAGCTAGCTCTGTCCACCAGTCTCTCACACACACAGCTAGCTCTGCCCACCAGTCACACACACACACAGCTAGCTCTGTCCACCAGTCTCACACACACAGCTAGCTCTGCCCACCAGTCACACACACACACAGCTAGCTCTGTCCACCAGTCTCACACACACACAGCTAGCTCTGTCCACCAGTCTCTCACACACACAGAAGGCTCTGCCCACCAGTCACACACACACACAGCTAGCTCTGTCCACCAGTCACACACACACACAGCTAGCTCTGTCCACCAGTCTCACACACACACAGCTAGCTCTGCCCACCAGTCTCACACACACACAGCTAGCTCTGTCCACCAGTCTCACACACACACACAGCTAGCTCTGTCCACCAGTCTCACACACACACAGCTAGCTCTGCCCACCAATCACACACACACAGCTAGCTCTGCCAACCAGTCACACATATGATATGAAACAAGACTGATAGTCTGTTATAGAGAGGAGATATGAAACAAGACTGATAGTATGTTATAGAGAGGAGGAGATATGAAACAAGACTGATAGTCTGTTACAGAGAGGAGATATGAAACGAGACTGATAGTATGTTATAGAGAGGAGGAGATATGAAATGCTTAGGGAATGTGATTTTGGGAAAGAGGTCATCTTAATGGGAGATTTTAACATTAATTATGAAGACAAGTGTTGTAGGAAAACCCTCAAACGAATCACTAATACCTTTGACCTTACACAGCTAGTTAAAGGGCCAACCAGGGTGACTTGTTGCTCTAAAACACAGATTGATTTGGTGTTCGGTAATAAACCAGAGCGAGTGACTAAATCATTCAATATGGTGACTGGGCTGTCTGATCATAATCTGACACTTCTAGCCAGAAAGCTGTCTAAGAGCAGGTTTAACCTCTCTACTGTTAGAAAGCCGGATCAACTCAGAATACCTAAGAGTGAATTAAACTATTTTGAAAAAGCAATTAAGGGAATGAACTGGAATGATCTCTTGTCCTATACAGACGTGGAAGCTGATAGTCAGGTTTTTCTATCCACAATCCAGACTACAATAAATGGCTTCCTAAAGAAAATCAAATCCAAACCTGGCCAAAAGAGCACTCTTCCTTGGCTAAATGGAGAAATCTGGAAATTGATGAAAGAACGAGATTATGCTCTAAAAACAGCACTAAGATCCAAATTGGAGCATGACAGACGTAGGTTTACCATGTTGAGAAATACGGTGATGAAAAAAATTAGACAGGCCAAGGCAAACTTCTTTATTAACATAATTGGTGAAGCAAAGGGAAATTCTAAATTGATCTGGGAGAATCTAAAAAAGTTAACAGGGAAAGACCATAGTAACACTGCAAAAAGACTAGAAATCATGGTGAATAACAATCTAACACAGGATGCAGTCGAAATAGCAATAGCCTTCAATACCTACTTTATTGACTCTGTCAGGGCACTGACACAGAACCCCTCCACTTGTTTCCTGGGCCCAGTGCTAGTGAATGACACTCAACCTGTCTTCATCATAAGGGAGGTTTCTGAGTCAAAGGTGAACAAGGTGATTAGCTCACTAAAGAACTCTAAAGCCAAAGATGTGTTTGGGATGGACTCTACCTTTCTTAAAAACTACAAAGAGTCACTCATTGGCCCCATTACTAAGGTCACCAACACATCTATTGGTCTCGGTGTGTTTCCAAGGGTATGGAAGTCGGCCATAATAACGGCCATCTTTAAATCAGGCGACCCTGCTGACGTGAGTAACTACAGGCCCATTAGTATACTACCTGTGGTGTCAAAGGTTGTTGAAAAGTGTGTAGCAGAACAACTGATTGCCCACCTCAACAACAGCCCCTTCACATTACACTCCATGCAGTTTGGCTTCAGAGCGAAACACTCCACAGAAACGGCCAACTGCTTTCTTCTGGAAAATGTGAAGTCCAAGATGGACAAAGGGGGTGTTGTGGGGGCTGTGTTTCTGGACCTAAGGAAGGCTTTTGATACTGTTAACCATGAGATTCTCATCACAAAATTGTCCAAGTTCAACTTTTCCCCTGATGCCTTGAGATGGATGAAATCACACCTTGTGAAGGCAGAACTCAGTGTGTCAGAGTGAGCAATGAGCCGTCGCCCACTCGTAGCTATGATGTGGGCGTGCCCCAAGGGTCAATACTGGGGCCCCTCCTGTTCAGCATGTACATTAATGATCTGCCTTCTGTCTGTACTGGGTCTGAAGTTCAAATGTATGCAGATGATACAGTGATATATGTGCATGCAAAGAGCAAACAACAAGCTGCACAAGAACTCACAACTGTAATGGTCAAGGTTACAAAGTGGCTCAGTGACTCACTACTGTAATGGTCCAGGTTACATAGTGACTCACTACTGTAATGGTCCAGGTTACATAGTGACTCACTACTGTAATGGTCCAGGTTACAAAGTGGCTCAGTGACTCGTGTTTGCATCTCAATGTGAAAAAAACTGTTTGCATGTTCTTCACAAAGAGGGCAACAGATGCTACTGAGCCAGATGTCTATGTGTCAGGGGAGAAGCTCCAGGTGGTATCTGATTTTAAGTACCTTGGCATCATACTTGATTCCAACCTCTCTTTTAAAAAGCATGTGAAAAAAGTAATTCAAATAACCAAATTCAACCTAGCTAATTTCCGATTTATACGAAATTGTTTGACTACAGAGGTAGCAAAACTGTACTTCGAAACTATGATACTCCCCCACTTAACATACTGCTTGACTAGTTGGGCCCAAGCTTGCTGTACAACATTAAAACCTATTCAGTCTGTCTACAAACAGGCTCTCAAAGTGCTTGATAGGAAGCCCAATAGCCATCATCATTGTCACATTCTTAGAAAGCATGAGCTCTTGAGTTGGGAAAATCTTGTGCAATACACCGACGCATGTCTTGTATTCAAGATCCTTAATGGCCTGGCTCCCCCTCCACTCAATATTTTTGTTAAACAGAAAACCCAGACATATGGCAGCAGATCCACAAGGTCTGCCACGAGAGGTGACTGTATAGTTCCCTTAAGGAAAAGCACCTTTAGTAAATCTGCATTCTCTGTGAGAGCTTCCCATGTCTGGAATACACTGCCATCAGACACACATAACTGCACCACATATCACACTTTCACAAAATGCTTGAAGACATGGCTAAAGGTCAATCAGATTTGTGAACATGGTCCCTAGCTGTGTGTTGCCGCTTTCCATGTTGTCTGTTGTCTGTGGCTTGTGAGGTGTGGAAACACTTTGTTGCTTTTATGAATTTTGTCTTGCTGCTTTTTGTCCTATGTTGCTCTGTATGCTATGTCTTGCTTGTCCTATGTTGCTATGTCTTGCTTGTTCTATGTTGCTATGTCTTGCTTGTTCTATGTTGCTATGTCTTGCTTGTTCTATGCTGCTATTGTCTATATTGTAATTGTTTTTAATAACCTGCCCAGGGACTGCGGTTGAAAATTAGCCGGCTGGCTAAAACCGTCACTTTTACTGAAACGTTGATTAATGTGCACTGTCCCTGTAAAAATAAAAATAAACTCAAACAAGACTGATAGTATGTTATAGAGAGGAGATATGAAACAAGACTGATAGTCTGATACAGAGAGGAGATATGAAACAAGACTGATAGTATGTTATAGAGAGGAGATATGAAACAAGACTGATAGTATGTTATAGAGAGGAGATATGAAACAAGACTGACAGTCTGTTATGTTGACAGTTACATACAGTGCTACTAGTATGTAAGTTGAGTGCTGTGTGTCTGTATCTGTGTGTGTTAGAACAGCTACTGTAAACACACACACTAATCTGATGCTGTCCTAAAGGTCTCCTCTGCTTCCCCTGACCTGCTACTAAGTGAGTCCCAAATGGCAAACTATCCTGTATATAGCACCCTACAGCACCTGGTCAACAGTAGTGTACTATGTAGGGAATAGGTAGTACTAGTAGTGTACTATGTAGGGAATAGGATGCCATATAGGACACAGTTAAAACTCTCTCCAGCAGGGAGACGGTTTTGAACACACAGCCTCTGCTTTAGCCATCACTGGTCTGGTAGAAACACGTTCCTAAACAACCTCTGTTCTGGGGCCCGTGTTCAAAACAGGAGCGCTGATCTAGGATCAAGAGCCCTCTCTCTGTCCATGTAATATTATCCATTACAACGATAAGACCAAACAGATGTGAGATCAGCCTTGAGATAATATAATATACATGGCTCCCTGCCCAAAACGGTGAACGCTGCCGTGGAGAAGTACTTGGCAATATGTTCCACGTGTCGGAAGTATCATCTACACTATAGAACGTGTGGAGGTCAGTGGATGGAAGGACTCCACACTGTTCAACCCTCCGTTTTAGTTTGAACGTTCAGACACAATATCAAATACAACAAGAAGGAATGGAACTCATACCAACGTCGGAGAACATTCTAGACCAGCTAATGGAAGAAGAAAAACCAGAACAGATGCGTTATTTTTTTCTCATAACAATAAGATAAACCCTTAAGTCTGTCAGAGACGGAAAAATACATGTTTCAGACTTCCATATTCAATTTCACAATAAAAAATTAAAAAAACACCTCTCAAATATATATATATATATATATATATATATATATATAAATAACACTACAAGAGACGTTGCAATGTTGAACAACAAAGTGTGTATATTTTTTATCATGATGCATCAACAATGATTCCGCATATAACTTCACTACAGATGTATCCACATCATCAGGAGAACAGACATTATGGTTAGAAAGTTCCAATGCCTGGGATACGACTGGTCTCAATTACAGACGTTAGTGCTGGAGTCCTGGTGTTCAACCAACAGTTCCACATACGCACGCCACATCAGCAGTAACTGATGAAAACACAGGACCATTGCTTTAACCTTTCCAACGTTTATATCCCCCCCGAATTCTGTTTAAATTCATCATTCTACATACACTCCCATTCCACTTTTCTCTTCCAAAGGGCTCATCAAAATGTCAAGCGTGTCACCCCCAAAAACAATTGCGCTTCTATCCAAGGAAAAACGTAGGCTAACCATTTGCAAAAAAAACTACAAATCATATTGTGTAATACCAATGCGCAAAGTTTGCCTGGTATAATTACTTACGGTTTGGCGTAAAGTTTGTAGGGGGGGAATAAAAGTTGGTGCAACGGAGTGGTCGGTCTCCTTGTCCTGTTGTGTGTGAGCTGTCTGTCTGTTGGACTTTGGACTGATAATAACAAAGCCAAGAGTGATCAACACGACGCGGAGCGGAGCGCGGACGGGACCGAGAAGAGTGGAGATCCTAGCTCTAGTGCCGGGCGTTACGTAACCAGCTGTTAACTTTTAGAAAGGCTCAGCGTCAGCAACAAGCATGTTAGTGTAACGGCTCGGAACAGAGCGAGGGAATCCTCTGCAGTCTCCCACCATTTTAGCGAGCCTGCGCGCAATGCCCTTCTTTAACCCCTAAATCCCCGTGACGCTCGAGCGTAATTATCATGTCTGTATAGAACAAACATCAGATGCATTGATTGGGTAGGCCTACAGACTGAAATTGTATTTCTTTAATGTACCATTGCACGTTGACCTACATTGAGGTATAATAAATCAACGCGGATGATGAGGTGAAGAGACGTTTGACTTTATATATGGGTTTTATTGCAGGTTGAAAGTAGGTTGATGCTGTCGGTAGGGGCTATACTGTCATGAAACCATTAAGCTGTGGCCCCAAAGCTGCAGCTACTAATAGCAACAATACCCCGTGGCGCAGAGTCTATTCCGACCATCTCATTGGACAGATAAAGGCAGAGCCCCCATGATCGGCAGGTAGCCTAGTGGTTAGAGCGTTGGACTAGCGAAAGGTTGCAAGATCGAATCCTCCGAGCTGACAAGGTAAAAATCTGTCGTTCTGCCCCTGAACAAGGCAGTTAACCCACTGTTCCCCTGAACTAGGCAGTTAACCCACTGTTCCCCTGAACAAGGCAGTTAACCCACTGTTCCCCTGAACAAGGCAGTTAACCCACTGTTCCCCTGAACAAGGCAGTTAACCCACTGTTCCCCGGTAGGTCGTCATTGAAAATAAGAATTTGTTCTGAACTGCCTAGTAAAATAAAAAATCCAAACATATGGTATCATCTCATTGGACAGATAAAGGCCGAACCCCCATGATGATCCACACATATGGTATCATCTCATTGGACAGATAAAGGCAGATGATCCACACACATGGTATCATCTCATTGGACAGATAAAGGCAGAACCCCCATGATGATCCACACATATGGTATCATCTCAGAAAGCATGGCCTTTTAACTCTCTCCAATATCCAGTCTGTTTGTGGTAACATTCCACTCTAAGCATTTATTTTATTTTTTATTTTATTTATCCGTTATTTTACCAGGTAAGTTGACTGAGAACACGTTCTCATTTGCAACAACGACCTGGGGAATAGTTACAGGGGAGAGAATGCCAAGTAGTGTAATGAACGTTAAACAGACGGGTACCCAGGCTAGGGTTAATGTTCTAATGGAGTTAACATGTACAGTGAAGAGATGTAGCAGACGAGTACCCAGGCTAGGGTTAATGTTCTCTAAGGAGTGTAATGAACGTTAAGTACCCAGGCTAGGGTTAATGTTCTCTAAGGAGTGTAATGAACAATAAACAGACTGGTACCCAGGCTAGGGTTAATGTTCTAATGGAGTTAACATGTACAGTGAAGAGATGTAGCAGACGAGTACCCAGGCTAGGGTTAATGTTCTCGAAGGAGTGTAATGAACGTTAAACAGACTGGTACCCAGGCTAGGGTTAATGTTCTCTAAGGAGTGTAATGAACGTTAAGTACCCAGGCTAGGGTTAATGTTCTCTAATGAGTGTAATGAACGTTAAGTACCCAGGCTAGGGTTAATGTTCTCTAAGGAGTGTAATGAATGTTAAGTACCCAGGCTAGGGTTAATGTTCTCTAATGAGTGTAATGAACGTTAAGTACCCAGGCTAGGGTTAATGTTCTCTAATGAGTGTAATGAACATTAAGTACCCAGGCTAGGGTTAATGTTCTCTAAGGAGTGTAATGACAGTGAAACAGATGGGTACCCAGGCTAGGGTTAATGTTCTCTAAGGAGTGTAATGAACATTAAGTACCCAGGCTAGGGTTAATGTTCTCTAATGAGTGTAATGAACGTTAAACAGATGGGTACCCAGGCTAGGGTTAATGTTCTCTAATGAGTGTAATGAACGTTAAGTACCCAGGCTAGGGTTAATGTTCTCTAAGGAGTGTAATGACAGTGAAACAGATGGGTACCCAGGCTAGGGTTAATGTTCCTCAAGGAGTGTAATGAACGTTAAACAGATGGGTACCCAGGCTAGGGTTAATGTTCTCTAATGAGTGTAATGAACGTTAAGTACCCAGGCTAGGGTTAATGTTCTCTAATGAGTGTAATGAACATTAAGTACCCAGGCTAGGGTTAATGTTCTCTAAGGAGTGTAATGACAGTGAAACAGATGGGTACCCAGGCTAGGGTTAATGTTCTCTAAGGAGTGTAATGAACGTTAAACAGATGGGTACCCAGGCTAGGGTTAATGTTCTCTAATGAGTGTAATGAACATTAAGTACCCAGGCTAGGGTTAATGTTCTAACGGAGTTAACATGTACAGTGAAGAGATGTAGCAGACGTTCTCTCAGAGCCTGGTGTTTGACCTTCCCCAATGTCACAAGTACTACTGAAGGTTCAGTTTCATGTGTTCCTCTCACACAATAACACAAAGGACTCGGTCTGATAGGTGTGTTCGTAACCAAGCGGGAAGGGGGTATTTACCAGCATACGACTGGGGGAAAACCCCCACACTGAACGCCCCTCCAACTGGTAATTACTAGTGGGGGAAACTCATCATCTCTGAACTCCTGACTCCTCCCACATGCTGACCTCTGATGTCACATACTAAGGAAATTACCTATATAGCAGCATTTTTTGGGGCATTTAAATGTAACAACAAAACATTATTTATAAAAAGCAATGTATTAATGTGTTTTTTTGAACGTTATAATTTGTTTACGAGCATGATGGCTGTACTGTTAGATTACGGTGGACGCGGTTTGTCAGCCAATCAGCGTTTCTCAACGAGTTCAAAACACGTGAATGCATCCAATCCAACTGGTATTTAACACTTCACAACTGGTAATTACCACTTTCCCACTTGGTTAACGAACGCAGACACAGACATCCTATTAAAAGACATCATTCTGTCGGTCAGAGAGGTTGGAATGTTGGAAACCAAGAGAAGGGGGTTCCCCCCCCCCCCCACCCATGGAAATAGAATGATTCTATTGGTCATCATCATGGTCATTGTAATTGTATGGGCTGGCTAGCCCTGCACCGTGCGCTACGCAGTGACACATAGTAGCACTTAGTGACAACAGAGAGAAGCTACACAGGAGAGGCCACTGTACTCAGCCTTGCATGCTACCATGCACCAGGCCAGGCGGCTAGCTGACACCATCCACTGTTGATTGACCTGCCTGGGTAGAGTAGTGAGGTCAGGCTCAGACCAGGGCCAGGCCAGGCAGCTAACCAACACCCTCTACTATTGATTGACCTGCCTGGGGGGGGGGGGGCAGAGTAGTGATGTCAGGCTCAGACCAGGGCCAGGCCAGGCAGCTAGCCAACACCCTCTACTATTGATTGACCTGCCTGGGGGGAGGGGGGGGGGGGGGGGGGGGGGGGGGCAGAGTAGTGATGTCAGGCAGGGCATTAAATAACACAATACAATCGCTCATTCACCTCCAACGTATACAGATGGTACATACAGTATGGCGCTATACTTGTGGTTCAATGGGCTGCTGTGTTCTATCGCGGTAATGTAGGATTGTATGCAATGGTCCAGGACAGGGCTCTCTGGTCCCTACAATGGAGGACTGTGTCTGTTACATAGGCTCCTGTCTGTCTGTCTGTCTGTCTGTCTGTCTGTCTGTCTGTCTGTCAGTCAATACACACTACTGAACAGGCCTCAGGTTCCTCTAGAGCAGAGTTGTTCATCAGCTGTGTGTCTTACCATCCTGTCAGAGAGCCTAACAGCCACAAGGGTATTTGTAACGAGTCCCTCATCTCATCAGTGACCTCTTCTCCCTCTCTCGCTCCTCTTCTCCCTCTCTCGCTCCTCTTCTCCCTCTCTCGCTCCTCTTCTCCCTCTCTCGCTCCTCTTCTCCCTCTCTAGCTCCTCTTCTCCCTCCTCTCGCTCCTCTTCTCCCTCTCTCGCTCCTCTTCTCTCTCTCTCGCTCCTCTTCTCCCTCTCTCGCTCCTCTTCTCCCTCTCTCGCTCCTCTTCTCCCCCTCTCGCTCCTCTTCTCCCTCTTTCGCTCCTCTTCTCCCTCTCTCGCTCCTCTTCTCCCCCTCTCGCTCCCTTTCTCCCCCTCTCGCTCCTCTTCTCCCCCTCTCGCTCCTCTTCTCAGACAGATTATTTCACTTATAATTCACTGTATCACCATTCTAGAGGGTCAGAAGTTTACATACACTAAGTTGACTGTGCCTTTAAACAGCTTGGAAAATTCCAGAAAATTATATGGCTTTAGAAGCTTCTGATAGGCTAATTGACATCATTTGAGTCAATTGGCTAATTGACCTTTACATTGGAGGTGTACCTGTGGATGTATTTCAAGGCCTACCTTCAAACTCAGTGCCTCTATGCTTGAC
Source organism: Oncorhynchus clarkii lewisi (assembly GCF_045791955.1). Taxonomy (NCBI): domain Eukaryota; kingdom Metazoa; phylum Chordata; class Actinopteri; order Salmoniformes; family Salmonidae; genus Oncorhynchus; species Oncorhynchus clarkii. Next base: position 90,718,124 of record NC_092152.1, read on the forward strand.
ATCATGGGAAAATCAAAAGAAATCAGCCAAGACCTCAGAAATAAAATTGTAGACCTCCACAAGTCTGGTTCATCCTTGGGAGCAATTTCCAAACGCCTGAAGGTACCACATTCATCTGTACAAACAATAGTACACAAGTATAAACACCATGGGACCAAGCTGCCGTCATACCGCTCAGGAAGGAGACGCGTTCTGTCTCCTAGAGATGAACCTACTTTGGTGAGAAAAGTGCAAATCAATCCCAGAACAACAGCAAAGGACCTTGTGAAGATGCTGGAGGAAACTGGTACAAAAGTATCTATATATAGAGTAAAACAAGTCCTATATGGATATAACCTGGAAGGCCACTCAGCAAGGAAGAAGCCACTGCTCCAAAACCGCCATAAAAAAGCCAGACTAGGTTTGCAACTGCACATGGGGACAAAGATCGTACTTTTTGGAGAAATGTCCTCTGGTCTGATGAAACAAAAATAGAACTGTTTGGCCATAATGACCATCGTTATGTTTGGAGGAAAAAGGGGGAGGCTTGCAAGCCGAAGAACACCATCCCAAGCACGGGGGTGACAGCATCATGTTGTGGGGGTGCTTTGCTGCAGGAGGGACTGGTGCACTTCACAAAATAGATGCCATCATGAGGGAGGAAAATTACGTGGATATATTGAAGCAACATCTCAAGACATCAGTCAGGAAGTTAAAGCTTGGTCGCAAATGGGTCTTCCAAATGGACAATGACCCCAAGCATACTTCCAAAGTTGTGTCAAAATGGCTTAAGGACAACAAAGTCAAGGTATTGGAGTGACCATCACAAAGCCCTGACCTCAATCCCATAGAAAATATGTGGGCAGAACTGAAAAAGCGTGTGCGAGCAAGGAGGCCTACCAACCTGACTCAGTTACACCAGCTCTGTCAGGAGAAATGGGAGAAAATTCACCCAACTTATTGTGGGAAGCTTGTGGAAGGCTACACAAAACTGTTTGACCCAAGTTAAACAATTTAAAGGCAATGCTACCAAATACTAATTGAGTGTATGTAAACTTCTGACCCACTGGGAATGTGATGAAATAAATAAAAGCTGAAATAAATCACTCTCTAGTATTATTCTGACATTTCACATTCTTAAAATAAAGAGGTGATCCTAACTGATGTAAGAGAGGGAATTTGTACTAGGATTCAATGTCAGGAATTGTGAAAATGTATTTGGCTAAGGTGTATGTAAACTTCCGACTTCAACTGTTGGTAGTGTCCCAAATTGTGCCCTATTCCCTCTAGTGAATAGTTCACTACTTTTGACCAGAGCACTATGGGCCCTGGTCAACACTAGTGCACTAAATAGGGAATAGAATAGAGAATAGGTTGCCATTTGGGATGCAAGCTTAAGTCATTTTCCCCCCATAGTGACCTCTATGCCCTCTCTGTCTTACTCATAGAAACAGAGTTCTACTAACATTCTAGAATTCCATGTGTTACTCATAGAAACAGAGTTCTACTAACATTCTAGAATTCCATGTGTTACTCATAGAAACAGAGTTCTACTAGCATTCTAGAATTCCATGTGTTACTCATAGAAACAGAGTTCTACTAACATTCTAGAATTCCATGTGTTACTCATTGAAACAGAGTTCTACTAACATTCTAGAATTCCATGTGTTACTCATAGAAACAGAGTTCTACTAACATTCTACAATTCCATGTCTTACTCATTGAAACAGAGTTCTACTAACATTCTAGAATTCCATGTGTTACTCATAGAAACAGAGTTCTACTAACATTCTAGAATTCCATGTGTTACTCATAGAAACAGAGTTCTACTAACATTCTAGAATTCCATGTGTTACTCATAGAAACAGAGTTCTACTAACATTCTAGAATTCCATGTGTTACTCATAGAAACAGAGTTCTACTGACATTCTACAATTCCATGTGTTACTCATAGAAACAGAGTTCTACTAACATTCTAGAATTCCATGTGTTACTCATAGAAACAGAGTTCTACTAACATTCTAGAATTCCATGTCTTACTCATAGAAACAGAGTTCTACTAACATTCTAGAATTCCATGTCTTACTCATAGAAACAGAGTTCTACTGACATTCTACAATTCCATGTCTTACTCATAGAAACAGAGTTCTACTAACATTCTAGAATTCCATGTGTTACTCATAGAAACAGAGTTCTACTAACATTCTAGAATTCCATGTGTTACTCATAGAAACAGAGTTCTACTAACATTCTAGAATTCCATGTGTTACTCATAGAAACAGAGTTCTACTAACATTCTAGAATTCCATGTGTTACTCATAGAAACAGAGTTCTACTAACATTCTAGAATTCCATGTGTTACTCATAGAAACAGAGTTCTACTGACATTCTACAATTCCATGTGTTACTCATAGAAACAGAGTTCTACTAACATTCTAGAATTCCATGTGTTACTCATAGAAACAGAGTTCTACTAACATTCTAGAATTCCATGTCTTACTCATAGAAACAGAGTTCTACTAACATTCTAGAATTCCATGTCTTACTCATAGAAACAGAGTTCTACTGACATTCTACAATTCCATGTCTTACTCATAGAAACAGAGTTCTACTAACATTCTAGAATTCCATGTGTTACTCATAGAAACAGAGTTCTACTAACATTCTAGAATTCCATGTGTTACTCATAGAAACAGAGTTCTACTAACATTCTAGAATTCCATGTGTTACTCATAGAAACAGAGTTCTACTAACATTCTAGAATTCCATGTGTTACTCATAGAAACAGAGTTCTACTAACATTCTAGAATTCCATGTCTTACTCATAGAAACAGAGTTCTACTAACATTCTAGAATTCCATGTGTTACTCATAGAAACAGAGTTCTACTAACATTCTAGAATTCCATGTGTTACTCATAGAAACAGAGTTCTACTAACATTCTAGAATTCCATGTGTTACTCATAGAAACAGAGTTCTACTGACATTCTAGAATTCCATGTGTTACTCCTCCTAGTGACAGTGACCTTCGACAGCATCGTACTGGCAGAGATCGTGGTGTATTCAATCCCACTACTCCAGATTCTCCACTTGCAAACTTCCTGCCATTGATTTAAAAGTATTGCATTGGTGGAAGAATTGGCTGGAGGGAGTTTCCGCCATTGTTAAATCCATGTCTTACAGAGATCGTGGTGTATTCAATCCCACTACTCCGGATTGTTAAATCCATGTTTTACAGAGATCGTGGTGTATTCAATCCCACTACTCCAGATTGTTAAATCCATGCGAGAAAATGTGCAAATTAATACTTTGGGTGAAGAGAGAATCAGGACGCAGCCTTTCTCTCCCTGCTCTCCCACTAGGGAACTTCTGTTGAGACTTAATGAACAGAAACACGATCATACTACCACACAGTCTAGTGTTGTGAATACTTTGGGTGAAGAGAGAATCAGGACGCAGCCTTTCTCTCCCTGCTCTCCCACTAGGGAACTTCTGTTGACTTAATGAACAGAAACACGACCATACTACCACACAGTCTAGTGTTGTGAATACTTTGGGTGAAGAGAGAATCAGGACGCAGCCTTTCTCTCCCTGCTCTCCCACTAGGGAACTTCTGTTGACTTAATGAACAGAAACACGACCATACTACCACACAGTCTAGTGTTGTGAATACTTTGGGTGAAGAGAGAATCAGGACGCAGCCTTTCTCTCCCTGCTCTCCCACTAGGGAACTTCTGTTGACTTAATGAACAGAAACACGACCATACTACCACACAGTCTAGTGTTGTGAATACTTTGGGTGAAGAGAGAATCAGGACGCAGCCTTTCTCTCCCTGCTCTCCCACTAGGGAACTTCTGTTGACTTAATGAACAGAAACACGACCATACTACCACACAGTCTAGTGTTGTGAATACTTTGGGTGAAGAGAGAATCAGGACGCAGCCTTTCTCTCCCTGCTCTCCCACTAGGGAACTTCTGTTGACTTAATGAACAGAAACACGACCATACTACCACACAGTCTAGTGTTGTGATGCCGGGAATAAAACAAAAACATTGACCCGGGGCCTCCCGAGTGGAGCAGCGGTATAAGGCACTGCGCTAGAGGCGTCACTACAGACCCGAGTTCGATCCCGGGCTGTATCACAACCGACCGTGATCGAGTGTCCCAATGGGCAGCACACAATTGGCCCAGCGTCGTCTGGGATAAGGGAAGGGTTTGGCCAAGGGGGCGGAGCTTTACTTGGCTTATCGCCCTCTAGCAACTCCTAGTGGCGGGCCGGGCACCTGCAGGCTGACTTCGGTTGTCAGTTGAACAGTGTTTCCTCCAACACATTGGTGCGGCTGGTTTCCGGGTTAAGCGGGCAGGTGTTAAGAAGGTGATTTGGCGGGTGATGTTTCGGAGGACGTATGACTTGACCTTCGCCTCCCGAGCTCGTTGGGGAGTTACAACAAGACAATATCAGAATTGGGGAGAAAAAGGGAGGTGGTACAAATATATATTTTTAAAGGTTCCTAATATAAGTAAACTGTGACACACAATGACCTCTGAACTGGGGCAGAATGTGTGAAACAATGACCTCTGAACTGGGGCAGAATGGATGAAACAATGACCTCTGAACTGGGGCAGAATGTGTGTGATGTCATTTGAAGAACCTTGATGGAGACAAGATAACCCTTTCCTCTGACCTCTCCCGTTTCCATTAGTCTGTAGGTCCAACAGCACACACACACACACACACACACACACACACACACACACACACACACACACACACACACACACACACACACACACACACACACACACACACACACACACACACTCTCTTAGTTCCATCAGGACACTTTACTTTGCGAGGAAAGAGGCCTTTCCTGTACCGGAAACACAGATAATAAAACATACAGAGGAGGGAGTCATTACTGTATTACCCCTGGAGGGAGTCATTACTGTATTACCCCTGGACTGTTGCTGGAGGGAGTCATTACTGTATTACCCATGGAGGGAGTCATTACTGTATTACCCCTGGAGGGAGTCATTACTGTATTACCCCTGGACTGTTGCTGGAGGGAGTCATTACTGTATTACCCATGGAGGGAGTCATTACTGTATTACCCCTGGAGGGAGTCATTACTGTATTACCCCTGGACTGTTGCTGGAGGGAGTCATTACTGTATTACCCATGGAGGGAGTCATTACTGTATTACCCCTGGAGGGAGTCATTACTGTATTACCCCTGGACTGTTGCTGGAGGGAGTCATTACTGTATTACCCATGGAGGGAGTCATTACTGTATTACCCCTGGAGGGAGTCATTACTGTATTACCCCTGGAGGGAGTCATTACTGTATTACCCCTGGAGGGAGTCATTACTGTATTACCCCTGGAGGGAGTCATTGCTTTATTACCCCTGGAGGGAGTCATTACTGTATTACCCCTGGAGGGAGTCATTACTGTATTACCCATGGAGGGAGTCATTACTGTATTACCCCTGGAGGGAGTCATTACTGTATTACCCATGGACTGTTGCTGGAGGGAGTCATTACTGTATTACCCCTGGAGGGAGTCATTACTGTATTACCCCTGGAGGGAGTCATTGCTTTATTACCCCTGGAGGGAGTCATTACTGTATTAGCCCTGGAGGGAGACAGTGTGTTGACCATTATACAGAGGAGAAGAGGCGAGAGAGAGAGACAGTGTGTTGACCATTATACAGAGGAGAAGAGGCGAGAGAGAGAGACAGTGTGTTGACCATTACACAGAGAAGAGAGGTGAGAGAGAGAGAGACAGTGTGTTGACCATTACACAGAGAAGAGAGGTGAGAGAGAGAGAGACAGTGTGTTGACCATTATACAGAGGAGAGAGAGAGAGACAGTGTGTTGACCATTATACAGAGAAGAGGTGAGAGAGACAGTGTGTTGACCATTATACAGAGAAGAAGAGGTGAGAGAGAGAGACAGTGTGTTGACCATTATACAGAAAGAGAGAGAGACAGTGTGTTGACCATTATACAGAGGAGAGAGAGAGAGAGACAGTGTGTGGACCATTACACAGAGAAGAAGAGGTGAGAGAGAGAGACAGTGTGTTGACCATTACACAGAGAAGAAGAGGTGAGAGAGAGAGACAGTGTGTTGACCATTATACAGAGAAGAAGAGGTGAGAGAGAGAGACAGTGTGTTGACCATTATACAGAGAATAGAGAGAGAGAGAGACAGTGTGTTGACCATTACACAGAGAAGAAGAGGTGAGAGAGAGAGAGACAGTATGTTGACCATTACACAGAGAAGAAGAGGTGAGAGACCCATCCAGACATTAACTCTAAACATAACAACATCACCCTCTGGAGGCGAACTACTGCACAACAGGGCTGTGTTCAGCAGGGCACAACAGAGCTGTGTTCAGCAGGGCACAACAGGGCTGTGTTCAGCAGGGCACAACAGGGCTGTGTTCAGCAGGGCACAACAGGGCTGTGTTCAGCAGGGCACAACAGAGCTGTGTTCAGCAGGGCACAACAGGGCTGTGTTCAGCAGGGCACAACAGGGCTGTGTTCAGCAGGGCACAACAGAGCTGTGTTCAGCAGGGCACAACAGGGCTGTGTTCAGCAGGGCACAACAGGGCTGTGTTCAGCAGGGCACAACAGGGCTGTGTTCAGCAGGGCACAACCGGGGTGTGTTCAGCAGGGCACAACAGGGCTGTGTTCAGCAGGGCACAACAGGGCTGTGTTCAGCAGGGCACAACGACGTGGAGTGTTCAGAAAGAAACAGATGACGTTTAAATCAAAACAGGAATAACAGACAATAGGAATAACTTGGAGATAAGAACTGTTGAGTCTTGAGAAGTTAGAGCATCGCCTGGGCATAACGAGACCACACAAAGAAAAACAGCCAGGGGAAATAAAATATATGTATTTATTGTTGTTCTGTCTATACATATACAGCATGTTTCTACCTTTATGGCACAATGTACATTTAAAATAGACCCCAACAATAACACGTCATCACATTTCCTAAAGCATTGATGCCGTTCATGATGACAAACCCACCGTGGTCCCAAACACACTGAAAGATAGAGACGTGCCTGGATGCAGAGACAGTAAACTTCCTCTATTCTAATATAAGAGATATTCAAATGGCTTGGTGTTCAGAGAAAGTTCAAATCAGACGTGATACCATACCCCCACCCCCAAAAAAACTACATCTCTGTAGAAGTGTCAAAACAACTTATTTATTTATTTATTTAAAGCACGTCAGATCCAACGTGTGACACAAAGTGTCCTAAACCTTCTGTTGTTTTCTGAAGAACGCTTCTAGTATGTTCTCTCTACCTCGATGCAGAAGCAACGGCCCAGTTTCCACGACCCAAAAGCTGAAGTACATCACGATTTTTTAAAAATGTACCTTTTTGATGCACTGCCGAACATAAAATACCTGTTGAGTGGGAGGATTATACTGAAACATTGTCCTGATTGATTCGTTTTCCTTGTGTCACATTATCCCAGACTGAAGAATTATCCTTCAGTCAGTCCAGCAAAAAAACATAAACACATGGAAGAATGTTTGAGTCCCACAAAACAAAACCAGTGTTATTGTCCTTTAATACAACATATATTAGTACAGAACAAAACCAGTGTTATTGTCCTTTAATACAACATATATTACTACAGAACAAAACCAGTGTTATTGTCCTTTAATACAACATATATTAGTACAGAACAAAACCAGTGTTATTGTCCTTTAATACAACATATATTATTAGTACAGAACAAAACCAGTGTTATTGTCCTTTAATACAACATATATTATTAGTACAGAACAAAACCAGTGTTATTGTCCTTTAATACAACATATATTATTAGTACAGAACAAAACCAGTGTTATTGTCCTTTAATACAACATATATTATTAGTACAGAACAAAACCAGTGTTATTGTCCTTTACTACAACATATATTATTAGTACAGAACAAAACCAGTGTTATTGTCCTTTAATACAACATATATTATTAGTACAGAACAAAACCAGTGTTATTGTCCTTTAATACAACATATATTACTACAGAACAAAACCAGTGTTATTGTCCTTTAATACAACATATATTACTACAGAACAAAACCAGTGTTATTGTCCTTTAATACAACATATATTATTAGTACAGAACAAAACCAGTGTTATTGTCCTTTAATACAACATATATTAGTACAGAACAAAACCAGTGTTATTGTCCTTTAATACAACATATATTACTACAGAACAAAACCAGTGTTATTGTCCTTTAATACAACATATATTATTAGTACAGAACAAAACCAGTGTTATTGTCCTTTAATACAACATATATTATTAGTACAGAACAAAACCAGTGTTATTGTCCTTTAATACAACATATATTATTAGTACAGAACAAAACCAGTGTTATTGTCCTTTAATACAACATATATTATTAGTACAGAACAAAACCAGTGTTATTGTCCTTTACTACAACATATATTATTAGTACAGAACAAAACCAGTGTTATTGTCCTTTAATACAACATATATTATTAGTACAGAACAAAACCAGTGTTATTGTCCTTTAATACAACATATATTATTAGTACAGAACAAAACCAGTGTTATTGTCCTTTAATACAACATATATTATTAGTACAGAACAAAACCAGTGTTATTGTCCTTTAATACAACATATATTATTAGTACAGAACAAAACCAGTGTTATTGTCCTTTAATACAACATATATTAGTACAGAACAAAACCAGTGTTATTGTCCTTTAATACAACATATATTAGTACAGAACAAAACCAGTGTTATTGTCCTTTAATACAACATATATTATTAGTACAGAACAAAACCAGTGTTATTGTCCTTTAATACAACATATATTAGTACAGAACAAAACCAGTGTTATTGTCCTTTAATACAACATATATTACTACAGAACAAAACCAGTGTTATTGTCCTTTAATACAACATATATTAGTACAGAACAAAACCAGTGTTATTGTCCTTTAATACAACATATATTACTACAGAACAAAACCAGTGTTATTGTCCTTTAATACAACATATATTAGTACAGAACAAAACCAGTGTTATTGTCCTTTAATACAACATATATTAGTACAGAACAAAACCAGTGTTATTGTCCTTTAATACAACATATATTACTACAGAACAAAACCAGTGTTATTGTCCTTTAATACAACATATATTAGTACAGAACAAAACCAGTGTTATTGTCCTTTAATACAACATATATTACTACAGAACAAAACCAGTGTTATTGTCCTTTAATACAACATATATTACTACAGAACAAAACCAGTGTTATTGTCCTTTAATACAACATATATTAGTACAGAACAAAACCAGTGTTATTGTCCTTTAATACAACATATATTAGTACAGAACAAAACCAGTGTTATTGTCCTTTACTACAACATATATTAGTACAGAACAAAACCAGTGTTATTGTCCTTTAATACAACATATATTAGTACAGAACAAAACCAGTGTTATTGTCCTTTAATACAACATATATTAGTACAGAACAAAACCAGTGTTATTGTCCTTTAATACAACATATATTACTACAGAACAAAACCAGTGTTATTGTCCTTTAATACAACATATATTAGTACAGAACAAAACCAGTGTTATTGTCCTTTAATACAACATATATTATTAGTACAGAACAAAACCAGTGTTATTGTCCTTTAATACAACATATATTAGTACAGAACAAAACCAGTGTTATGGTCCTTTAATACAACATATATTAGTACAGAACAAAACCAGTGGTGTGTTCATCAGGAAACACAACGGGGAAAAACTGACATGAGCGTTTCTTATTGAACAGGTTTCACTGTTTCACTCTGGGTTTTTCTTCTGTTTTGCACCAATATGAACATGACCCAGACCAACATGAAACAGGACATTAGACAACAGTAGTCGTTCTCTGAGCCAGACCTACATGAACAGACAAAGCTGTGTGTCTTAAAATATATATCTTGTACTGCCAATTAAAGTATGTTCACTCTCTACACACAAGTTCTGCCCCTAACTCGAGGTTCCCCAAACAGGCTTATACAAGTTCTACATGACTCACGGGACTTGGTATCTACAGAAGAGACAGTCTGAAAACAACACTGTTCTCTGTCTGCAGGTACATGTTCAGTAACTAGCACATGTGTATAAGTGGCATATCGCAAAATACAATCACCTCATTATTTGGCAATCAGATTTAAAAATATCCTTTCCTAAACAATATTAAACCAGAGCTTTATCTGTGAACACCACTGATTTAAGTGGTTGGGGCTGAGACCAGAGCCCTATTCCCTATATAGTGGTACTACTATAGACCAGAGCCCTATTCCCTATATAGTGGTACTACTATAGACCAGAGCCCTATTCCCTATATAGTGGTACTACTATAGACCAGAGCCCTATTCCCTATATAGTGGTACTACTATAGACCAGGGCCCTATTCCCTATATAGTGGTACTACTATAGACCAGAGCCCTATTCCCTATATAGTGGTACTACTATAGACCAGAGCCCTATTCCCTATATAGTGGTACTACTATAGACCAGAGCCCTATTCCCTATATAGTGGTACTACTATAGACCAGAGCCCTATATAGTGGTACTACTATAGACCAGAGCCCTATCCCCTATATAGTGTACTACTGTAGACCAGAGCCCTATATAGTGGTACTACTATAGACCAGAGCCCTATTATCCCCTATATAGTGTACTACTGTAGACCAGAGCCCTATATAGTGGTACTACTATAGACCAGAGCCCTATCCCCTATATAGTACACTACTATAGACCAGAACCCTATTCCCTATATAGTGTACTACTGTAGACCAGGGCCCTATATAGTGGTACTACTATAGACCAGAGCCCTATATAGTGGTACTACTATAGACCAGGGCCCTATATAGTGGTACTACTATAGACCAGAGCCCTATCCCCTATATAGTACACTACTATAGACCAGGGCCCTATTCCCTATATAGTGTACTACTATAGACCAGGGCCCTATTCCCTATATAGTGGTACTACTATAGACCAGAGTCCTATTCCCTATATAGTGGTACTACTATAGACCAGGGCCCTATTCCCTATATAGTGTACTACTATAGACCAGGGCCCTATTCCCTATATAGTGGTACTACTATAGACCAGAGTCCTATTCCCTATATAGTGGTACTACTATAGACCAGGGCCCTATTCCCTATATAGTGGTACTACTATAGACCAGAGTCCTATTCCCTATATAGTGGTACTACTATAGACCAGAGCCCTATCCCCTATATAGTACACTACTATAGACCAGAGCCCTATTCCCTATATAGTGCACTACTTCTGAACAGAGTCCTATGTGGGGTAAGTATAGGGAGCCATTTGGGCAGCGTAAGCACCAAGCAGTCACGTTGACTGGAGTGTTGCTTTGGAGCCACAATCTAAACCCGTCAAGGCGTTTATCTAAACAGACCGTCAAGGGGCAATCTGCAGTTGAAACAATAACAACGTGTCCACCCCACCACTGTTTTGGTTAAAAGCTGAGGGATGGGGTTGGAGATTTGTAAACACTCTCAAATTCATAGACAGAGCTATGGATGCAAGGACTGACCATCCATGATATCAAATTGCTAGTTCTAACACTGTTTGGGGAGAGGGGGTATAATAAGAACTAGATCTATGGTTCTAGGTCTAATCAGAACTAGATCTATGGCTCTGGGTCTAATCAGAGCTATTTCTATGGTTCTGGGTCTAATCAGAACTGCTATATCTATGGTTCTGGGTCTAATCAGAGCTGCTAGATCTATGGTTCTGGGTCTAATCAGAGCTGCTATATCTATGGTTCTGGGTCTAATCAGAGCTGCTAGATCTATGGTTCTGGGTCTAATCAGAGTTGCTAGATCTATGGTTCTGGGTCTAATCAGAGTTGCTATATCTATGGTTCTGGGTCTAATCAGAGCTGCTAGATCTATGGTTCTGGGTCTAATCAGAGCTGCTAGATCTATGGTTCTGGGTCTAATCAGAGCTATATCTATGGTTCTGGGTCTAATCAGAGCTATATATATGGTTCTGAGTCTAATCAGAGCTATATATATGGTTCTGGGTCGAACTAGATCTATGGTTCTGGGTCTAATCAGAGCTGCTATATCTATGGTTCTGGGTCTAATCAGAGCTATATCTATGGTTCTGGGTCTAATCAGAGCTATATATATGGTTCTGGGTCGAACTAGATCTATGGTTCTGGGTCTAATCAGGGCTGCTATATCTATGGTTCTGAATCTAATCAGAGCTATATATATGGTTCTGGGTCGAATCAGAACTATATCTATGGTTCTGGGTCTAATCAGAGCTAGATCTATGGTTCTGGGTCTAATCAGAGCTAGATCTATGGTTCTGGGTCGAATCAGAACTACATCTATGGTTCTGGGTCTAATCAGAGCTGCTAGATCTATGGTTCTGGGTCTAATCAGAGCTATGTGTATGGTTCTGAGTCTAATCAGAACTATGTGTATGGTTCTGGGTCTAATCAGAACTATGTGTATGGTTCTGGGTCTAATCAGAGCTGCTATATCTATGGTTCTGGGTCTAATCAGAACTAGATCTATGGTTCTGGGTCTAATCCGAGTTGCTATATCTATGGTTCTGGGTCTAATCAGAGCTGCTAGATCTATGGTTCTGGGTCTAATCAGAGCTAGATCTATGGTTCTGAGTCTAATCAGAGCTGCTAGATCTATGGTTCTGAGTCTAATCAGAGCTATGTGTATGGTTCTGGGTCGAATCAGAGCTAGATCTATGGTTCTGGGTCGAATCAGAGCTAGATCTATGGTTCTGGGTCTAATCAGGGCTACTATATCTATGGTTCTGAGTCTAATCAGGGCTACTATATCTATGGTTCTGGGTCGAACCAGATCTATGGTTCTGGGTCGAATCAGAACTATATCTATGGTTCTGAGTCTAATCAGAGCTATGTGTATGGTTCTGGGTCGAATCAGAGCTAGATCTATGGTTCTGGGTCGAATCAGAGCTAGATCTATGGTTCTGGGTCTAATCAGGGCTACTATATCTATGGTTCTGAGTCTAATCAGGGCTACTATATCTATGGTTCTGGGTCGAACCAGATCTATGGTTCTGGGTCGAATCAGAACTATATCTATGGTTCTGGGTCGAATCAGAACTATATCTATGGTTCTGGGTCTAATCAGAGCTGCTATATCTATGGTTCTGGGTCTAATCAGAGCTGCTATATCTATGGTTCTGGGTCTAATCAGAGCTGCTATATCTATGGTTCTGGGTCGAATCAGAACTATATCTATGGTTCTGGGTCTAATCAGAGCTGCTATATCTATGGTTCTGGGTCGAATCAGAACTATATCTATGGTTCTGGGTCTAATCAGAGCTGCTATATCTATGGTTCTGGG